>NW_028156766.1:0-89777 GCF_964263955.1 Coregonus lavaretus
CCCTACGATGTCTAGAATGGAAATACGTTCTAGACCATCTGATTGGGCCCAGAAAACGATCGGTTGGGCCAGAGCCAAAACACACATGGGTAAAGCAACGTTTTGAAAATGAGTAATTAACTTTGATACTCTGATTGGTTAGGTCCAATCCATGATGACTTTGTTTTGTACAACACCCCTCATTTTGACGTCACCACAAACGACTTCAATGATTGCAGTCTCAGACAGAAGTACGTAGCGAACGATAGAGTAGGGTAAGAATTCAGTTTGACATTTTTCCACTTCTTCAATGTCACCATGCATGCAGCACTCAGGAATGAAAGGATTTCTGGGAATATGGAAGCCTGTCCCAGAGAGAGGGATTGGCCCTACAATGACCAGGCAGACGGATGGTTGGACGGATTGAAGGACAGGGACATTGAAATACAGATGCAGTCAGGATTGTTGTCACCATTCAACAGGGGTAACTATTAAATATCTCTACACACCTGCTCCTCGGCACCGCCAAGCCACCCTGGGTATATCCTCACATCACACACCATCAGTGTCAGACTCACCACTGATGTCACACCTATTGATTTAGTTCACAATTATGAACCAAGCTGTCACAACTCAATACTGCCTTAATAAACTCTGGGGTGAAGCTTCCCCTAGGTACAGATCTTGGATCAGCTTCCCCTCCCCAATCCTAACCTTAACCATTACTAGGGAAAATGCAAAACTGACCCAAGAGCAGCATACAGGGGAAACTTCACCCTACTGCTCCTAATAATGGATCCAAATGGTATAGCACAATCAGTATCGCTGTCACTCACTGACAGAAACATAAGAATATTGGCCAGTCTAGTACAGTATCCTACATCTGTTAATTTGCTCATTCATTCACCCATAGACTTAGACAAACACTCACATCATCTTTTCAGCAGCCTATTAGACAAGCCATGAGCAAAGAGCACATTTTTCCCACAGAAACTAAATTCCCCTGGACTGACCCACAGCCAACCCCCACCCCCCTTCTCTCCCTGTACACCCCCGCCAGCCCCCTGCCTCGGTTTCCGCCCCTCTCCCTCTCAGCTGAGAGGGAATAACACACAGCTCTGATTACATCATGCCTCGCTCCTGGATAATACATTACCCTCCATACACGCACGCACACACACACACTCAGTCATATGGACACGCACACGCACACAGAGAGAGGACACATTAACCTACAGCGAAGGGAGAATACCACATGGCAAACACTTGTATCCAAAAACAGAAGGAGCCCAAACAGATTCCCTCTAACCCTCGTACACCCCGCCCCCATGCCCCCAACAAAGGAAGAAGGGAGGCTGCAGCCTACAGGTCCGCAGTCTGATGTTAGTTACCATAACAACGATGGTGAGGGCTCTACTTCCCCCGGAGGCGGCGTGGCCCTTGCCGGGCGGCAGGGCGTCCAGGGATAGCTGGTCCTGGCGGGAGCAGATGTGGGCACAGTTTGCCCGGCCCACGGAACGCAGGGCCTGGAGGAGCACCAAGCTGGCCGAGCAGCCCATACCCAGGTACCCAACCACGTCACCCCCAGACAGTGGCCTCTGCCCTGGGTTCACCACCAAGCCCTGGCCCCCTGGACCTTGGACCAGCCTAATGGAGCTAAGAGCAAAGTTCAGGAAACCCCAGCTACAGCCTAGTCCTGGTTAGGTTAGCCCAGGTTCCCACATGTAGACGTGCTCCAGCCCTAAAGCTCCGGTGCTCCAGCCCTGCCTGCCTGCTTTGTACTACAGTCCCACTGCTCTCCTCTGGCTCAGTACTGCTAAGTGCTGAGTGCTGGGCTCCCTCCGGCTGCAGCAGACAGAGGCTGCCTTGTCTTTCCACTCTCCGCACTGATCTGATCTGCCTGATCTGCCTACAATGCAGCTGGCTCCTCCAATCGAAGCAAGACACGGCCGTCAGCTGACCAGAACCGACGGCCAAAAGCACACACAGACACACACTCTCTAGCACCCAGTCTCGCCTGCTCCCTCGAGTTCTCATGCGCTCTCTCTCTCTCTGCCTCGCCCGCACATACTGTACACACTCACACAAATATTCCGCCGTGATTTAGAGGGAGATGGTAAAAAGACAGGAAGTCAATCCAAGCTGGAGCGAGCTCTGGGAATTGCACTAAGCAAAGGGGTGTGTGTGTGTGCATGTATGTGTGTGTGTGTGTATGTGTGCATGTATGTGTGTGTGTGTGTGTATGTGTGCATGTATGTGTGTGTGTGTGTGTATGTGTGTGTCTGTGCATGCCACCAGCTGTGTTACACCAGTAGTAACAGTGTCATTCAACTATTCAGACCAGCCACCTACTCCACACACTATCTCTCGCTCCGTACTTCTTTCTCTCCCTCTCTCCCACTTAAGAATGTTGAAATCTAGCTCATACTGTACACTCACTTAGCGGTACCGAAAGTGCTGCAGTCTGCGCCCGAAAAGGAGAATAGCACAGAGAAAGAAAAGGGAGAGTGAGAGGAGATACATATAATAGAGAGACAGAAAGAAAGAGGAGGAGGGAGAAAGAGAAGAGAGTGAGACTCGAGCGAGGGAAAAAGAGAGAAAGAAAGAGAGGACAGAGTAAGGGAGAAAGAGCCAGAGGAGGAGAGAGGAGAGAGAGAAAGAGGGTGTGAGTAGGGCTGTTGCGGTGACCGTATTACCGCCACACCGGCAGTCATCCGTCATGACCGCAGTAAAATTCCACAGTAAAATGCACTCTGGACACGCATTGGTAGTACCCAACTCACTAACGACCATCAGGTCCTAATTGCCTGGTACTCACGGGCTATATTGTCTCTCTAACCAGTCTAACATCAATGCAAATTCTATCAAAAATCATCAAAACAGTATTGTGCTTTTAAAACTCACCTCACTGTGATTGATCAATTTGAAGAAAGAAGTTCAACAACAGGTTGAAACTAAGTGGGAAAAATGGTAGTTGTGGATGTTGTTCCAAAGCCTAACACAGTGAAATGGACAGTGCGTTCTAAGGTGATGATTATCTCAAAACACCCATATGCATATTAGAGCTTATGCATAAACATAGGCCTACATACAGTACATTTGGAAAGTATTCAGATTCCTTCCCTTTTTCCACATTTTGTTACGTTACAGCCTTATTCTAAAATTGATTAAATAAAACAATTTCCTCATCAATCTACATACAATCCCCCTGATTGACAAAGCGAAAACAGGTTTTTAGAACGTTTTGCAAATTTATGAAAAGTAAAAAACAGAAATACCTTATTTACAAACAGTACCATTCAAAAGTTTGGACACACCTAATCATTCAATGGTTTTTCTTTATTTTTACTATTTTTGACATTGTAGAATAATAGTGAAGACATCAAAACTATGAAATAACACATTTTGAATCATGTAGTAACCAAAAATGTGTTAAACAAATGAAAATATATTTTATATTTGAGATTCTTCAAATAACCACCCTTTGCCTTGATGACAGCTTTGCACACTCTTGGCATTCTCTCAACCAGCTTCATGAGGTAGTCACCTGGAATGGATTTTTATTAACAGGTGTGCCTTCTTAAAAGTTAAATTTGGGAAATTCTTTCCTTCTTAATGCGTTTGAGCAAATCAGTTGTGTTGTGACAAGGTAGGGGGGGGGGAAACAGAAGATAGCCCTATTTGGAAAAAGACCAAGTCCATATAATGGCAAGAACAGCTCAAATAAGCAAAGAGAAATGACAGTCCATGATTACATTAAGACATGAAGGTCAGTCAATACGGAACATTTCAAGAACTTTGAACGTTTCTTCAAGTGCAGTCGCAAAAACTATCAAGCGCTATGATGAAACTGGCTCTCATGAGGACCGCCACAGGAATGGAAGACCCAGAGTTACCTCTGCTGCAGAGAATAAGTTCACTACAGTTACCAGCCTCAGAAATTGCAGCCCAAATAAATGCTTCACAGAGTTCAAGTCACAGACACATCTCAACATCAACTGTTCAGAGGAGACAGTGTGAATCAGGCCTTCATGGTCGAATTGCTGCAAAGAAACCACTACTAAAGGACACCAATAGGAAGAAGAGACCTGCTTGGGCCAAGAAACATGAGCAATGGACATTAGACCAGTGGAAATGTGTCCTTTGGTCTGGAGTCCAAATTTGAGATTTTTGGTTCCAACACCTGTGTCTTTGTGAGACGCGGTGTGGGTGAACGGATGATCTCTGCATGTGTATTTCCCACAGTAAAGCATGGAGGAGTAGGTGTTATGGTGTGGGGGTGCTTTGCTGGTGACACTATCTGTGATTTATTTAGAATTCAAGGCACACTTAACCAGCATGGCTACCACAGCATTTTGCAATGAAGAGTGTCTGCTAAATGACTAAAATGTAAATGTAAATATGCCATCCCATCTGGTTTGGGCTTAGTGGGACTATCATTTGTTTTTCAACAGGACAATGACCCAACACACTTCCAGGTTGTATAAGGGCTATTTTACCAAGAAGGAGAGTGATGGAGTGCTGCATCAGATGACCAGGCTTCCACAATTCCCCGACCTCAACCCAATTGAGATGGTTTGGAATGAGAAGGACGGCAAAGTGAAGGAAAAGCAGCCAACAAGTGCTCAGCATATGTGGGAACTCATTCAAGACTGTTGGAAAAGCATTCCAGGTGAAGCTGGTTGAGAGAATGCCAAGAGTATGCAAAGCTGTCATAAAGGCAAAGGGTGGCTATTTGAAGAATCTCAAATATAAAATATATTTTGATTTGTTTAACACTTCTTTGGTTACTACATGATTCCATATGTGTTATTTCATAGTTCTGATGTCTTGACCGCACGTACATATCCCAACCAGAAGCCATGGATTACAGGCAACATGCACACCGAGCTAAAGGCTAGAGCTGCCGCTTTCAAGGAGCGGGACACTAATCCGGACACTTATAAGAAATCCCGCTATGCCCTCAGACGAACCATCAAGAAAGCGAAGGTAACCTGCCTAAATGACTACCGCCCCGTAGCACTCATGTCGGTAGCCATGAAGTGCTTTGAAAGGCTGGTCATGGCTCACATCAACACCATCATCCCAGAAACCCCAGTGTGATGCCAGGACAACAACTCTCCCTCAACGTGAGCAAGACAAAGGAGATAATCGTGGACTACAGGGATAAGGAGGGCCGAACACGCCCCCATTCACATCGACATTGCTGTAGTGGAGCGGGTGAAGAGTTTCAAGATCCTTGGTGTCCACATCACCAACAAGCTATCATGGTCCAAACACACCAAGAAATGTGTGAAGAGGGCACGACAACGCCTTTTCCCCCTCAGGAGACAGAAAATATTTGGCATGGGGTCCCCAGATCCTCAAAAAGTTCTACAGCCGGTTGCATCACCGCCTGGTATGGCAACTGCTCGGTATCCTACCTTAAGGTGCTACAGAGGGTAGTGCATACGGCCCAGTACATCACTGGGGCCAAGCTTCCTGCCATCTAGGACCTATATAATAGGCTGTGTCAGAGGAAGGCCCCAAAAAATTGCCAAAGACTCAAGTCACCCAAGTCATAGACTGTTCTCTCTGTTACCGCACGGAAGCGGTACCGAAGTGCCAAGTCTAGGTCCAAAAGGCTCCTTAACAGCTTCTACCCCCAAGCCATAAGACTGCTGAATAATTAATCAAATGGCCACCTATTGCATTGACCTCCACCACAAAGTGAAAGATGAGTCCCCTTTTCCTCTCCCTCTCCTTCCTTAGCAGAAAACCAGTTTGCTGTGTATACCAATCCAATTCTTCTGGATTTACTGTCCATGAAGTGCAGAAGCCTAGAGAGCAGGGGCCTATGGGCCCTGGTTAAAAGTAGTGAAAAACGTCATTTGGTTTGCTAACTTGCTAGCTAAGTGGCTAGATGGCAAGATTAAGCTTCTTGGTTACAGCAGAGACATTCAATCCCCTCCTGGATCAAGATCCCTGTTGGCTGAATTGTTTTCTGCGGTACTTCCGGTAATACCGTATATCCCAGTATTGTACAGAAACGGTATGACCGTATGAAAATCTGGATACTGCCCAACCCTAAATAACTAACTAACGCACACACACACACACAGTATAAGCTGTAATGTTTAGTAGCTTAGTAGAATCAGTATGTGTTTAGTAGAATCCACAGAATATGTTCAGGGTATTATCTTGGCCCTAATCAACAGGGAGGAGCAGGCCATCTTGGGAAGCCTGTATATATCCCATGATTAGGGCCTTCAGCATCTGTGTGACAGCAACACACACCCACCTCCCACAAACACACCAATACAATTAGGGCTGGGCGGTATACCGTATTTGACTATATACCGGTATTGATGCTGTCACGATCGTCGGGAACAGAGGACCAAGGCGCAGCGTTGAAGGCGAACATACTTTTTATTTAATGATTACACGAACAAAACGATAACGTAACGTCCTCGGTCTAACACAAACCACACTGGAACAAGATCCCACAAACACTGTGGGAACACAGCCTGTCTAAATATGGTTCCCAATCAGAGACAACCAGCAACAGCTGACCCTCGTTGCCTCTGATTGAGAACCACTCTGGCCAACATAGACATACATGAACTAGAAAAACAAAGAACACTCACACCCTGGCTCAACATACAAGCCTCCCCAGATCCAGGGCGTGACAGTACCCCCCCCCAAAGGCGCGGACTCCGACCGCGCCAACCAAATACCACAGGGGAGGGACCGGGTGGGCACTCCGCCTTGGCGGCGGATCCGGCTCCGGGCATGATCCCCACTCCCTCTCTAACCCCCCAAAGTACCCCTGGTCCGGTCTGGCCCTGGAGCTGGACAGCACACTGGTGGAGCGGATTGCTCTAGCTCCGGCGTGAAGCAGCTGACCCGTGCCGAACCAGGCACCGGTGGAACAGGCACGGGCTGTGCCGGACTGACGACGCACACCACTGGCTTGGTGCGGGGAGCAGGAGCGGGCCGGACCGGGCTGACGAAGCGCACCACTGACTTGGTGCGGGGAGCAGGAACAGGCCGAGCTGGGCTGACGAAGCGCACCACTGACTTGGTGCGGGGAGCAGGAGCGGGCCGGACCGGGCTGACGAAGCGCACCACTGACTTGGTGCGGGGAGCAGGAACTGGCCGAGCCGGGCTGACGAAGCGCACCACTGACTTGGTGCGGGGAGCAGGAGCGGGCCGAGCTGGGCTGACGAAACGCACCACTGACTTGGTGCGGGGAGCAGGAGCGGGCCGGGCCGTACTGGGAACACACACCACTGGCCCTACGCGGGGATCAGGAACAGGCCGGACCGGACTGGCAACACACCCCAGTACCTCTCGCCGTGCCTCTACATCCTCTTTCCCCCTGGTGACCAGTGACTCCCGTAACCTGGCGGCCTCCTGCTGCCCCGTCGTCCACGGCGTGAGCCCCCCCCTAAAAAAATTCTGGGCGTCTCTCCTACCCGTGGACCAGGTCTCCATGTCTCTCGCCAGACTTTCGCCCTTCTGCTTCCAGGTCCAGCCTCTCTCTTCCTCACACGGCTTGACCCAGTCGAGGAGGCGAAGGAGATCCGCTAGAGATCTCCCTGGCGATGGCTCCTGGACACGCTGCTTGGTCCAGTCTTGGTGGGATCTTCTGTCACGATCGTCGGGAACAGAGGACCAAGGCGCAGCGTTGAAGGCGAACATACTTTTTATTTAATGATTACACGAACAAAACGATAACGTAACGTCCTCGGTCTAACACAAACCACACTGGAACAAGATCCCACAAACACTGTGGGAACACAGCCTGTCTAAATATGGTTCCCAATCAGAGACAACCAGCAACAGCTGACACTCGTTGCCTCTGATTGAGAACCACTCTGGCCAACATAGACATACATGAACTAGAAAAACAAAGAACACTCACACCCTGGCTCAACATACAAGCCTCCCCAGAGCCAGGGCGTGACAGATGCATGGACCGGTTTGGTAAATGTGATACGCCATGTGAAACGTCCATTTTTATAACTTACTCCACTACTTGAGTCATCTCTCTCTGCTCTCTCCCTCTCCATGCCGCTTTCCAGACAGACCTAGCACTGCCCCCTGTCACATTTTATTTATATTTTTTAAATCCTTTATTTAACTAGGCATGTCAGTTAAGAACAAATTCTTATTTACAATGATGGCCTACCCCGGCCAAACCCTCCCCTAACCCAGACGACGCTGGGCCAGTTGTGCGCCGCCCTATGGGACTCCCGATGACGGCCGGTTGTTTTACAGCCCGGGATCGAACCCAGGTCTGTAGTGACGCCTCTAGCAATGCGATGCAGTGCCTCAGACCGCTGCGCCACTCAGGATCCCAAAATGCAGCACATGCAACAATGCTGTTTCCACTTTGCTTCTTCATTTAAATACACAAGTGTTCTATAATTACACTATTAGTTTGTGGTTCTTACATCTGCAAACAGCTAGTTTGTCTTTTCTTAGCAAGTTGTGGCTAAATCGTGTTAATGGTAATCACTAGTTAGCTGGCTAGCTAATAAATATACTGAGTCAGAGCAAACGGTTAGCTATACAGCCTGATACCAGTGATGGTGTAGGCCTAAATCAGCATGTTGTTTGTGCAACAGTATCTTCTGAGCCAAAGAGGATTAGGCGAAGCATGAATATGTTAGCTACATGAAGTAGCTAAGAGAAAACATTTAATGTAGCCAAAGATTATAGGGTCCCCTAGGAAACACTGACCAACACTTTGGTTCCTACCCTGTCACAATAACTCCTCCCTGGCATGTTCCTTTGTTGTCATGTCAAACAGCACTGTGTTCAAAGTGCTCACTATTATATACTAACTATAGAATTAAAATAATCATTCTATGTCCATGATTCCAACAGTTCACCCAAGTGTTTTGATCTAAATCGTAAGTCAAATCACAATTGCAACATTTGGTTAAAAATAAGGCCTAGATTTGTTTGCCAATATCGTGCAGGCCTACATGGCAGTGATCTCAAATGAGTGATGGAAATGCAGAAATTGATCAAAATTAAGAAAATTATTTTTGGTTGAACTTTAATTTAACAGTATAAAACAATCAGAATGGAGAAAGACCTATTGAAATCACTTAGAATGTATGCGTTGCCACCCTAGGGTCACATACTACTCATTAAGCAAATTTAGAATTTGTTTTATTCAAAAACATATAATACCGTCAAATACCGTCATAATGTTAAAAATGACCGTTATATGATATTATGCCATATCGCCCAGCCCTAATTACAATGCCTTCTTGAGAGCTAAATATAAACACAGTACTGTAAACACACCCACACGTACGCGCACTATAATCAGGTCGCCTCTCTAGCTCCTTGTGTTAGTGTGGGTTAAAAGGAGCATCAATAAGTAACACAGTGTAATGTGAGCGTTTTAGCTTGGCCAACACATCACAGGGATCATGTCAGATCCTCTGAGTGCCAGTACACACACTGCTCATCCTTAATGCACAATGAGACTAAATGCTTTATACTCTCTCTCTCTCTCTCTCTCTCTCTCTCTCTCTCTCTCTCTCTCTCTCTCTCTCTCTCTCGCTCTCTCTCTCTCTCTCTCTCTACTCTCTCTCTCTCTCTCTCTCTCTCTCTCTCTCTCTACTCTCTCTCTCTACTCTCTCTCTCTCTCTCTCTCTCTCTCTCTCTCTCTCTCTCTCTCTCTCTCTGTCACTCTCTCTCTCTCTCTCTCTCTCTCTCTCATTAACCCCTCCCATCATCTCCACCCTTGGACTCTCTCTGCTTTCCATCATCAACAATGAGGAAAATAAACCACTACTTCTGAGTTAGTGTGCGTGTAAGGGTTAACTTCTATGATTCCCAGTAGGGTTACATCAGTCATCATGTTGTCTCCGATGTGGATTTAACGTGTTCCAGCTGCCCGGAACGGCCCTGGCTCCACAGCACAACCACAATAACCAAAGCACTCCCAGCCTAACTGGATTGTGCAGCCCAATGGTGGCACAGACCGAATAGTCGTTAGCAGTACTGTGTTGATAAGTGAGTGAGAGAGACAGGGTTTGTGTGTGTGTGTGTGTGAGTTCACTCTTTAACCTCCTGATGTGATTAAGCTCCTTACTATCAGCTATCTCCCCTCCCTAGTCTCCAGTCTTCATGCTCTCCTGGTTGCAGTGAATGGGAGGCCTTGCCTGGACCGCTGGCTGCAGTCTGCAGACTGCAGACTCAAGGCTCAATGGCACCCTATTCCCTATATAGTGTACTACTTTTGACAAAAGTAGTACACTATGTAGTGAATATTGTGCCATTTGGGATGCAGCGCCAGTGTGTGTGAGTCATCGCACAGTGGGTTGATGTGGCAAGGGGGGCTGGGGTTTACACGGGGAAAACATTTGCCGTTGTCATGACGACCTTAACAGGATGCTGCCACTCAGAGCTGCGAATTCTCAGTGGCAAACTTCAGCTTTGGCCTCTGGGTCTCTGACGGGGCACTGCAGAGGCACAAAAGGTTGCGCTCTCTCTCTCACTCTTTCTTCCTCTCTCCCTCGCCCCTCTTCCGCTCTCTCTCCCTTTCTCTTTCTCTTTCTCTTTCTCCACCTCCACTCTCTCTCTCCCTCCCTCTCCCTCTGTCTGTCGCTCTCTTTTTCTCTCCCTCTTTTTCATTCCCTTTCTTTCTCTCCCTCCCTCCCTCTCTCAGCTTTAACCACTCTCAGGATCAGGAAGTAACATTTCACTCAGGCCGCAGACATGGGTGACAGACTCGTGAGAGATACTTGAGTATGTTTACTTTGTAAAGTATGTGCTTAGATAATTAACGTCTTAAAACACATAATATAGTGGAACACTGTAATAGTATTATTATAACAGTAGTATTAGTATTAGGTTATATTTGTAATATAATATGCGATTTAGCAAGCGCATTTATCCAAAGTGACTTACAGTCATGCGTGCATACATTTTACAGACGGGTGGCCCCAGCGGGAATCAAACCCACGACCCTTGGCGTTGCAAGCACCATTCTTTACCGACTGAGCCACACAGGAGCTATTTGTGACACCATTAACAGAGTGGAAGATAAGAGTTTACTTTCCACAAGTTAAGTTTGAGTTTAAGTTTGAGGTTAAGTTTCAGTTTAACTTTGAGTTTGAGTTCAAAGAAGGTTGAAACCTGTAACATCTCAGCCTGCTTAAACACTGCTGCTGGCTGTTGTTCTGCACCACAAATGGAACTATTTCTCTGTTGTGCACGGTGTGGTGTTGACAGGTTGTGGTGAGTGGGACACGCACACACACATACACACACACACACACACACGTCACACAGGCACACACACATCACACAGGCACACACACACACACTGGTACACACACCCACACGGACACAGGTCACACACACACACACCTCTGCTCTGCAGAGTCGATGTCGTCAATGGTATGTGGAGGGCTAGCTCTTCAAACCCACAGCTTTGCTTCCTCCCCTACGGTCACAACATGTTCTCCGTAAAACCTCCATTACCGGATATAGCACACCTTGCCCATATTCTCTGAAACAGAGCCTTGAATAGGTGAACAGACATCTATCTCTCTCTCTCTCTATTTTCTTTCTCTACCCTTTCTTTCCTCTACAGGGAAAATTTGTATTTTTCTCTCGAACATACTGTAAAAGAAAAATATTGTAAAAAATGTATTCCCTCATTTGTCAACAGTAACACATTGTAGAGAGGTTTGTCTCTGACTTGGGGCCAGCCTGTAACAGTGATGACTAGGGTGTATAACACACTACAGCTGCTCTGCTAGAAGAGGTCAGAAAGGGGAAGGTTGTAGTGATCTGAGGTCTACAGTACAGTACAGTCAGTACAGTACTCTGCCATTGCCATCTAGTGCTGAGCCCACAATACAACATGCACAAACAGCGGAGTGCACAGATCAAGTGTCTGTGTGTGGGGGTGAAGGTGATGGTCTGTGTATGTGTGTTTTAATGCACCTGTTTATGTTAATATTTTTTGGCGAGAGTGACGTGTGTGTGTGTGTGTATGTGAGTCATATAGCACTGATTGTGAATCTCTGTTTGTATTTAATGTTCACTCCAAGGATCCTTTGCATGCGTGTGTGATAGATGTATAATCCTGGTGTGTGTGTGTGTGTGTGTGTGTGTGTGCGAGCGCGTACGTGTGGTTGTGTGTGTGTACATCAGATAAACCAGCCTCTCTGTAATGCCCTCCAGGTGGAGCCCTAACCCAGAGATGTATATCAGGGAACTAGCTGAGCGTTTGTTTATGGAAATAAACTGTTAGTGTCGAGTGGAGAATTAAGGTCCTGGGCATGGGGTAACAGAGGAACAGGGGAGGGGGGTTGGTGAAAACAGAGGATGTCAAAAGTTTCCTCTCTCTCTCTCTCCTGCAAGTCTCTTCCTCCCCTCCCTTCCCCCAGATCTGTGAACCTCTCTCTCTGTCTGTCCCTCTCTCTCGCTCTCTCTCTCTCACAATCATCAGAAGGAAAAGAGGAGAGCACGAGAGGCTGGAAGGTGGTGGTAGTGTAGTGACGAGGTGTTGAGCTGAGAAGCAGACAGGCAGGGATCACAACCGTGTCTGTCTATCTGCCTGTCTGCCAGCCTTTCTGCCCCATGGTAAACATGAAGCCATTAGCCATGTATGAGCTCACTGAGGGGTTACGTAAACCCAGCCTAGCACAGCTCAGCTCAGCTCAGCGCTGCGATCAGATCAGCACCACTGGGGCTGCGTCCCGAATGGCACCCTATTCCCTATGGGCCCTGGTCAAAAGTAGTGCACTATATAGGGAATAGGGTGCCATATGGGATGTACCCCTGGATCTCAGAGAGGGAGGACAGCAAGGGGTCCACTCTGTTATCTGGGGTTTACAACAGTAACAGGCCAAAGAGAACAAGAGACGAGTAAGACTAAACACTGCACGGCAAGGCACTCATGGCACACACACACACACAAACACACACACACACACACACACACACACACCCACCACAGTCAGAAACAAAACCAGAAAGGGACACAAATATCCAGCTATCGGCGGAGCGGAGACACACAAACCCTACTGTCAGAGAGAAGGCAGGGTCTCATTAATTCATCCACCCACGTGGCACGTTCACCCCCCCACCCCCACCCTTCCTCCTCACCCGACTCTGCTGGAATCACATGACATATAGCTCAGACAGATTACAAGGCCCTGTCTTCACTTCCTTGTGCTTTAACTCTCTCTCTCTTGTCTCTAGTTCTGTCTTCCCCCAATCTCCCTCGTTCTCTCCAAGGATACAGCTCTCATATAAATCTCAGCTTCTCCCCCACCCCCCCTTCTCTCTTTCTCAGTCCGACATTGACTTAAATGTTTCTTCTATGGATCTAAACTTATGCCATGTTCACCGCTAGTCAGCTGGTAGCAGGAAGACAAAGCGGCCAATGTAGAGCATGCTGGGACACACAGGGTACGGAATGGAAGGAGCATGGAGGCCCAAAATAGAGAATAAGGGAACAGGCAGGGGGGTTGGAACAGGGGCTCGGTCCAAACTCAGCCCCTCTTTCCTCTCTACTCCTCTGACCTACTTTACAGTACCAGTGGGACCCAGACCCAAATATGCACCCTATTCCCTATATAGTGCACTAGTTTTGAACAGGGCCCATATGTACCCTATTCCCTATATAGTGCACTACTTTTAACCTACTTTATAGACAATAGGATGCCATTTGGGACGCAGGCCAGCTCCCCAGTGCAGAGCAGACCTCCTACCCCCTACCTGGGACAGACTTGCCTGTTACTCAGTGCAGCAAGGGGTCTGGAGACAAGCGCCACTGCAACTATAAACTACAGTGACCACTACTGGACCGCTACAGCAATAACTACTGTTATATCAGCTGTATAACACACAACAACCACAGTTACAACTTGTCATAGAACAACAACTACGCTGAAAACAACAACAACAACCAGAGTTCAATTATCTGTATAACAACTGCAGCAGAGCAACTAGCTACAGTATAGTACAGTTGCAGTACCATAGTAATACCTACAGCAACATCAACAACAACAACGACAATAACAGGCAGGTAGCTTAGTGCTTAAGTAAAAATCTGTCCATGTGCCCTTGAGCAAGGCACTTAACCCTAATTGCTCCTGTAAGTCGCTCTGGATAACAGCATCTGCTAAATGACTAAAATGACAAAATAAATTAAATGTAAACAACAACAGTAGAGGTAAGATGTAGCAGGGAACGACTAGCGAGCACAATGCTGCTGTGCGCTTTGTCTTTTTCGATCCAGGAGAACAAGAACAGTAATGAGAACCAGATTGTTAGGGGTCGGCGAGGAAAGCCAAGCTCTGCCTGCGTCCCAAATGGCACCCTGTTCCCTTTATAGTGCACTACTTTTGACCAGGGCCCATAGGGTTTCCCATAGGGTTCTGGTCAAAAGTAGTGCACTATGTAGCACGGCTAAAGCGTTAGCCTCTGTACCGACTGAATGGGAATTCACCTGGGAAGGCGGCAGGGAACGAGAGGGAAAGAGGGAGAGAGAAACGCTTTGGAGGCATATTTACCGTATGTGTCACTATTAATGCATCCTTCTAGCTTCATTCTCCTGAAATTGAAAGTCATAGGCTTCATCCCAATTACCTTTAAAGAGCACTACTTTTGACCAGGACCCTGGGTGCCATTTGAGACGCAGACATGTTGTTCCAAAACAACACACGCCATGTGAAAGAATACAACGATGAACAAAGTAAACATGCCACCAGGATTGTGTGCTTATGGTGATCTCGTCGCCGCCGTACGCATTAGCATTTATTTGCTTAGCATAGCCGTTTATCCATTTCGGCTTATATACTGTATTACATATTACAATATTTCCCAGCTCGCTGTGGTCCCCAGGCCAGTTAGGATAAGTGCCTCCAGATTTCAGTACAGACCAAATGAGCCACACACACACAGTGGTGGAGAAAGTACCCAGTTGTCACACTTGAGTAAAAGTAAAGATATCTTAATAGAAAGTTACTCAAGTAAAAGTGAATTTCACCCAGTAAAATACTACTTGAGTAAAAGTCTAAAAGTATTTGGTTCTAAATATACTTACGTATCAAAAGTCAAAGTAAAAGTATAAATCATTTCAAATTCCTTATATTACGCAAAGCAGACGGCACCATTTTCTTGTTTTTAAAATGTACGGATAGCCAGGGGCACGCTTCAACAATCAGACATAATATACAAACGATGCATTTGTGTTTAGTGAGTCCACCAGATCAGAGGCAGTGGGGATGACCACGTGTTCTCTTGATAAGTGCGTGAATTTGACAATTTTCCTATCCTGCTAAGCATTCAAAATGTAACGAGTACTTTTCAGTGTCAGGGAAAATGTATGGAGTAAAAAGTACATTATTTTCTTTAGGAATGTAGTGAAGTAAAAGTAAAAGTTGTCAAACATATAAATAGTAAAGTAAAGTACAGTACAGATACCCAAAACAATACTTAAGTAGTACTTAAAAGTAGTTTTACTTAAGTACTTTACACCACTGCACACACACACAAACACACACACACACACACACACACACACACACACACTCTATCCTGGCTGAAGTACAGACCATGTCCTCCACTGTAAGAGATTCCTGCCCTAAAAACGCCCACATAACCTCCATACAAACCTCTGCACAACCTCTACCGAACGCCCACACAACGCCCCTAGCCTGGATGCCGATCCCAGCTGCACTGAGCACATTTCCTCATGGTTCTTCTCTTTCTGTCTCTTACATATATTATTCTCTCTTGCTCTGCCTCCCCTCCTCCTCCTCCATCCTCCTTTCCCCCCTGATTTCTTTTCTCTTATTCTTTTTACAGATCCTCGTTGAGCTCTTTGGCCAGAGCTACACACGCACAAGGGCCAGAGTTACACACACACACACACACACACACACACACACACACACACACACACACCGACAGCATGGAGCCACAGAGACTGAGTAGAAAAGACACAAAACACAAAACCCTCTGACTCTCAACATAATAACAGTTTACAGAAGTGTGACAGCATTATTCATCTCTCTCTCTATTGTTCCCTCAGGGAGGGACGTTGTTTCCCCGGGGGGCGTTTATCAGCGTGGCACCTCCCTGAGTCTGTCAGCTGGAAGTGGCATTGGCACCGGGCCAGGGGGGGCTGGTTTTGACGGGCACGCATCTCTTCACCCAGACCAAGGACCACGAGCCCAGTTGAACTCTCTCTCCTTCTCCTCCTCTCCTCCTCTCCGTTTGCTATACATTCTTTTTGGTCGCTAACTCACTACATGTTATTTTTATAGCAGGGACTGCAGAGTCATAGTGTAATCTGTATCTCAAATGGACCATAGGGCTCTGGTCAAAAGTAGGGCACTATATAGGGAATCAGAGTGCCATTTGGGATAAAAGTAGTGCACTATATAGGGAATCAGAGTGCCATTTGGGATAAAAGTAGTGCACTATATAGGGAATCAGAGTGCCATTTGGGATAAAAGTAGTGCACTATATAGGGAATCAGAGTGCCATTTGGGATAAAAGTAGTGCACTATATAGGGAATCAGAGTGCCATTTGGGATAAAAGTAGTGCACTATATAGGGAATCAGAGTGCCATTTGGGATGCACCCTGAGTGTGAGCGGGCGTTTGTCTGAGCGCAGATGAAACATGAATGATGCCTCAGTGGTGAGCGATGATGATGCAGGCGTGCGGCTGGCAGGGGATGGTGGGCACACCGCGGGCCTGACAGATGGTTCCCCTGCCACCTGCCCCCGCTCTCTCTCCTCTGTCCACCATTGCCCAGGCAGGTGGCAGAGAGGAGTAGAGAGGACTTACCGGTAGTTACTGCCACCGCTGCAAAGAATATGGCCTCTCTAACAGTTTATGTGCTTCTGTGACATGTTCTCCTGTTCCAACGTGTACATAAAAAAACACTTTTGGGAGACACACAGACACAGATACACATACACACACAATCATATCTCAGCTGGGCTGCAGTATGTCTGTGCTGATATGCCAACTCATGTTCATCCAGTGTGCCAATGCTGTTGGCACTGCCGAAACTGGCCTGCCTGCCATCACTCTGCCACCCTGCCACACCAGCAGCCTGTGGCTCAGCACAGGCTGGCATCACCACCACTGATGCCAACGGAGAGAATGGTGCACACACACACACACACACACACACACACACACACACACACACACACACACACACACACACACAGGGTCACTGGTTGGGGCCTTGGCCTGGGTATCTTGGCTACAGGGGCTGTGACTGAGGTCTGTTCATGTTGTACAATCAGCAGAGTCTGCTTTAGCCCCTGCCCTATCAGAACACTTCCCCTCCTTGTCCAATCAGCAGAGACTGTATACTGTGCGATCCTGCTGAGCGGAGTGGTACGTGAGCATAACCAACAATGAGCAGCAGGGCTAAACCTGTGTGTATGCGTGTGTGTATTTGTGTCCCTCTCTCTCTGAGTGTGTGCTCTGTGCTGGTGCTGAGCTGCTAGTGTATTCAGTATGAATAGAACAGAGGGGCAGGGGGGGCGTACTGTAATGGCAGCAGCAACAGCAGCATACTCCGGCCTCCTACTGCACTCAGGAATGCAGTGAATCCCTCCCGGAACCCTAAGAACTCTGGAGAGAGAACTCACTCATCAATGGGCTGCGTCCTAAATGGCAATCTATTCCCTACATAGACAAAGCAGAACAGTCCTAAGGGCTATTCTTGGAGTCTGATATGGATTCCCCCCCATCCCCCAGAAAGTCTCTTTAGATTGTGGTATATTTTGGAGTTGGGGTGTTTGTAAAACCGGTAGGGGCGGTAGAGGGGCTGTGAGTGCATGTGCGTCTGTCCGTCCGTCCGTGAGAGAGAGAGTCTGACCCAAGATTAAGGAAAGCTTTGACTATGTAGAGACTCAGTGAGCATAGCCTTGCTATTGAGAGAGGCTGCCGTAAGCAGACCTGGCTCTCAAGAGAAGACAGGCTATGTGCACACTGCCCACAAAATGAGGTGGAAACTGAGCTGCACTTCCTAACCTCCTGCCAAATGTATGACCATATTAGAGAGACATATTTCCCTCAGATTACACAGACCCACAAAGAATTTGAAAACAAATCCAATTTTGATAAACTCCCATATCTACTGGGTGAAATACCACAGTGTGCCATCACAGCAGCAAGATTTGTGACCTGTTGCCACAAGAAAAGGGCAACCAGTGAAGAACAAACACCATTGTAAATGCAATATTTATGTTGATTTATTTTCCCTTTTGTACTTTAACTATTTGCACGTTGTTACAACACTGTATATATACATAATATGACATATGAAATGTCTCTATTCCTTTGGAGTGTAATGTTTCCTGTTTATTTTTTATTGTTTATTTCACTTGCTTTGGCAATGTAAACATATGTTGCCATGCCAATAAAGCCTTTTGAATTGAATTGAATTGAGAGAGGAGTGTGTGAATATATATATCTCTCTGTGCGTGTGTGTGTGCGTGTGCATGTGTGTGTGTGCGTGCGTTTGTGTGTGGCTGTGGGTTTTGTTCAGGCAGGCAGACAGACATACAGACAGGGGGGAAAGCTAAGCTTTAATGAAGCATAGCCTGGTCAGCAGAGGCTGAATGGTGCGAGCCCATAGCCTCTAAACACCCATACAGACGAATGTAAAGCTACACAATGCAATGCAGCCCAAGGGATCCCTCTTCTCTCTCCCTCATCCACCCTTTATTCCCCCCCCCCCCCTTCTCTCTCTCTGCATCTCAGTCAAAACAGCCATGGCCAAGGACATTTCACCCCTCCACTCTCCCTCCCCCCCCCCCCCCCCCCCCTCCCCTCTCTACCCATTGGGTTTAGTAGTGTGCCAACAGAGAGTTAATCCCATAAAGCTGACACACACACACAGCGCGGAGCGGGGATTACAGCACCTAGCTACGGGATATTGAGAGGTACACACACACTAACAGAGACACCTAGACTCATATGGTCAGGGCAGACACAGACACACACACACACACACAGCTGAGATCACTGTGCATGGCACCAGGCCCCCCCAGTGAGATCACACAAAGTTCAAACACTGGGGCGATTCAGCCATGAAAATAAAAAAGGAAAACGCTGTCACTTCTGAGTTCTGACAAGCTCCAGTTCTCTCTGCTGCCTCTTCTTTTCTCTCTCTCTCTTTCTCTCTCTTTCTCTCTCTTTTACCCTCCTTCTCTCTCTTTTACCCTCTTTCTCTCTCTTTTACCCTCTTTCTCTCTCTTTTACCCTCTTTCCTCAATGAGGCATTCAGGGGGAGAGACATATCCACACCGTACATGGTTCCAAACATGTCAGAGTCAGTCTGCGGTTCAGTCAAAGAGCCATTCATTTCCCATAATCCCCATTTATTTTCTTTCAATGGTGTACATAAACTGTTGACAGTGACATAAGCAATAGCTGCCCACTAGAGTCCAATAGAGGTTTTGAGGTCTGAAAAGCTCAGAACATCGTTGTGAGGCTTAGAAATTCTACCACTGTTGGACTGGTACCTCATTCACACTATAGGGCCGACCCGACCCAAATCTTACTGGGCGGGCTCGGATATTTCTTCTCACATCGTTATTTCAAGCACGGTTCCAGCAACTATGGTGGCTGTGTAACCAGGTCAGCCCAGTACAGCTCAGCTTGACTCAGCACTGTTTGGCTAAGTAGTATGAAAAGGGTCAAAGGGATTATATTTATTCAGTACCCATCATGTAGTGTAATCACACCCTGAGTTTTACCTGACCCCATGACCTGTCCAGGCAAAATCTATGAGCTCTAATGATAACCCTAACCAGGTTACTGTACGCGTCATATTTTTGAGGAGGTCAATATTTGGAGGCTGTAGCATCAGTCTCGGAGTAGCAATAAGTAGGAGGGGGAAACGGGGGGAAAGAGGTTAGACAGAAATAACGAAACAGTGAGTGTAAGACTGAGCTAACTATTTTTTTCTAATGTAACATTGTGCTTTGGCAATGTATCAATATGTCATGCCAATCAAGCAAATTGAAATTGACTGAACACACAGACCGCACACACTGTGCAAGCGCAAGCTCAGTCACCATGCTACACGCTTCATTCGAAACGACCGACTCATCGAAATCCACACGACACTCTCTGACATCCTGTTGATGTGAGATGTGACACGTACACGCACCCACTTTGAAACTCTACAGTACATCTGCCGTATAGCACAGGAACCAAGCACCTACACTTCAGGCCAAGGTGATATTTTGTCTGCGTCCCAAATGGCACCCTATTCCCTATATAGTGTGTTACTTTTGATAACAGTGGAACCATGTACGGCATAGTGTGTGTGTATGTGTCACAAAAGCAGTGCACTAAATAGGGAATAGGGGGTCATTTGGGATGCAGCCTTTGTGAACTTGTCGAATGAGAAACACTCATTTTCTGCTACAAAACTTTTTGTTATTACATTTACATTTACGTCATTTACATTTACATTTACATTTTAGTCATTTAGCAGACGCTCTTAACCAGAGCGACTTACAGGAGCAATTAGGGTTAAGTGCCTTGCTCAAGGGCACATTAACGTCATTTAGCAGACGCTCTTAGCCAGAGCGACTCACAAATTGGTGCGTTCACCCTATAGCCAGTGGGATAACCACTTTACAATTTGGGGGGGGGGGGGGGGGGGGGGGGGGTTAGAAGGAATACTTTATCCTATCCCAGGTATTCCTTAAAGAGGTGGGGTTTCAAATGTCTCCGGAAGGTGGTGAGTGACTCCGCTGTCCTGGCGTCGTGAGGGAGCTTGTTCCACCATTGGGGTGCCAGAGCAGCGAACAGTTTTGACTGGGCTGAGCGGGAGCTGTGCTTCCGCAGAGGAAGGGGAGCCAGCAGGCCAGAGGTGGATGAACGCAATGTCCTCGTTTGGGTGTAGGGACTGATCAGAGCCTGAAGGTACAGAGGTGCCGTTCCCCTCACTGCTCCATAGGCAAGCACCATGGTCTTGTAGCGGATGCGAGCTTCAACTGGAAGCCAGTGGAGTGTGCGGAGGAGGGGGGTGACGTGAGAGAACTTGGGAAGGTTGAACACCAGACGGGCTGCGGCATTCTGGATGAGTTGTAGGGGTTTAATGGCACAGGCAGGGAGCCCAGCCAACAGCGAGTTGCAGTAGTCCAGACGGGAGATGACAAGTGCCTGGACCAGGACCTGCGCCGCTTCCTGTGTAAGGCAGGGTCGCACTCTCCGAATGTTGTAGAGCATGAACCTGCAGGAGCGGGTCATTTAGCAGACGCTCTTATCCAGAGCGACTTACAGGAGCAATTAGGGTTAAGTGCCTTGCTTAAGGGCACAGACAGATTTTTCACCTAGTCGGCTCGGGGATTAGAACCAGCAACCTTTCGGTTACTGGCACAACGCTCTTACCCACTAAGCTGCCTGTCGTTATGGTGTGCACCAATGAATATGACCAAGGCTGGATGGGATGGAAGAATGGTTGTGATATTAATGGCATCGGTTTTCACAGTCCCGGTGAGCCTGTATAGCTGTGTAGGTAATGGTCTGGTTTCTCCCTTACAAAGCTGGGAAACAACTGCTCTATCCATCACTGCACAAACAGACAGACAGTTTGGACAGGCAGAGAGAGAGACAGACAGACAGACATGTATGTAGGAAGATAGGTAGGCAGATAGACAGACAGGCCACCACCACACATAGACCTAGAGCAGATAGATCTGCATGGACCACCACCACACATAGACCTAGAGCAGATAGATCTGCATGGATCACCACCACACATAGACCTAGAGCAGGCAGATCTGCAAGGACCACCACTGCCAGTACAGACAGACACTGATTGGAGAGCCCTTTGGGGTTATACATGGTGGCTGGCAGGCAGCGGTCACTCCCCTAATTGCTTTGTGTGGGATTGAGTCCCTCTCACGCTGTTGGTCTGGCTTATAAGCTTGTTTAGGTTCCCCTCTCCAAAAACACAGCTTATGTAAGGAAATGGCAGTGCTGGCATGCAATATGCAACAACAGGCCTCATTCATATTGCAGATCAATCTGGGACTAAGGGGAATAGTGGAATAGCTACTCTCCCCCATGTGTTACGATCTACTAGTTCTACAGATGCTAGATTTAATTGGCAGAGTGCTTGATTTGTCGGACTCGGATGGCAGGAATTCCTGGAGAACGGGAAACGGAATGACTGCTGTGCTGCTGGGCCTCGGAGTAGACGGCACTGGAGCTTGGCCTTGCATGTGCAGGCAGACAGAGGCAGACACACACACTTACACACAGACGGACACACACACTCACACACACACACTAGAGAGAAGGGTGTGGTGTATAAGGACGAGCCAGAAGCATGGTCCAGTACAGAATGTTGATGTGGCCCAGAGAGATTAAAGAGAGACACAGAGTCACATAGTATCTGATGGGAACAGGGTTGGCACTAGTGTAGATGACCCAGTTCTGTGACACACACATCCTGTGGTTTAACAGGCAGCAGCAGTGTGTATGGGTGTGTCTCTCTGTGCACGTACACTGCCAGTCAAAAGTTTGGACACACCTACTCATTCCAGGGTTGTTCTTTATTTTGACTATTTTCTACATTGTAGAATAATAGTAAAGACATCAGAACTATGAAATAACACATATGGAATCGTGTAGTAACCAAAAAAGTGTTAAACAAATCAAAATATACTTTATATTTGAGATTCTTCAAATAGCCACCCTTTGCCTTGATGACAGCTTTGCACACTCTTGGCATTCTCTCAACCAGCTTCACCTGGAATGCTTTTCCAACAGTCTTGAAGGAGTTCCCACATATGCTAATCACTTGTTGGTTGATTTTCCTTCACTCTGCGGTCCGACTCATCCCAAACCATCTCAATTGGGTTGAGGTCGGGGGATTGTGGAGGCCAGGTCATCTGATGCAGCACTCCATCACTCTCCTTCTTGGTAAAATAGCCCTTGCACAGCCTGGAGGTGTGTTGGGTCATTGTCCTGTTGAAAAACAAATTATAGTCCCACTAAGCCCAAACCGGATGGGATGGCGTATCGCTGCAGAATGCTGTGGTAGCCATGCTGGTTAAGTGTGCCTTGAATTCTAAATAAATCACAGACAGTGTCACCAGCAAAGCACCCCCACACCATAACACCTCCTCCTCAATGCTTTACGGTGGGAATTACACATGCAGAGATCATCCGTTCACTCACACCGCGTCTCACAAAGACACGGCGGTTGGAACCAAAAATCTCAAATTTGGACTCCAGACCAAAGGTCAAATTTCCACCGGTCTTTGTCCATTGCTTGTGTTTCTTGGCCCAAACAGGTCTCTTCTTCTTATTGGTGTCCTTTAGTAGTGGTGTCTTTGCAGCAATTTGACCATGAAGGCCTGATTCACACAGTCCCCTCTGAACAGTTGATGTTGAGATGTGTCTGTGACTTGAACTCTGTGAAGCATTTATTTGGGCTGCAATATTTGAGGCTGGTAACTCTAATGAACTTATCCTCTGCAGCAGAGGTAACTCTGGGTCTTCCATTCCTGTGGCGGTCCTCATGAGAGCCAGTTTCATCATAGCGCTTGAAGAAACGTTCAAAGTTCTTTAAATGTTCTGTATTGACTGACCTTCATGTCTTAAAATAATGATGGACTGTCGTTTCTCTTTGCTTATTTGAGCTGTTCTTGCCATAATATGGACGTATCTTCTGTATACCCACTCTACCTTGTCACAACACAACTGATTGGCTCAAACGCATTAAGAAGGAAAGAAATTCCACAATTTAACTTTTAAGAAGGCACACCTGTTAATTGAAATGCATTCCAGGTGACTACCTCATGAAGCTGGTTGAGAGAATGCCAAGAGTGTGCAAAGCTGTCATCAAGGCAAAGGGCGGCTATTTGAAGAATCTCAAATATAAAATATATTTTGATTTGTTTAACACTTATTTGGTTACTACATGATTCCATATGTGTTATTTCATAGTTTTGATGTTTATTTTATTTTTTATTTTACCTTTATTTAACTAGGCAAGTCAGTTAAGAACAAATTCTTATTTACAATGACGGCCTAGACCGGCCAAACCCGAATGACGCTGGGCCAATTGTGCGCCGCCCTATGGGATACAACCTGGAATCCAACCAGGGGGTCTGTAGTGACGCCTCAAGCACTGAGATGCAGTGCCTTAGACCGCTGCGCACTATTATTGTCTTCACTATTATTCTACAATGCAAAAAATAGTAAACATAAAGAAAAACCCTTGAATGAGTAGATGTGTCCAAACTTTTGACTGGTAGTGTATATGTGTGTGCGCGACAGCGCTGTCATCAGCCCTTTTCAGTTCAGCACTAACAGAGAGCTAACCTGGCTGACTGCTAAAACATGACTTCCTGCTATGCAGACAAAGGCCACGCACACAGACACACCATCTGCATCCCAAATGGCACCTTATTCCCTATATAGTGCACTACTTTTGACCAGGGCCCATGGGGCTCTGGTCAAAAGTAGTGCACTATGCAGGGAATAGAGTGGCATTGGGACACAGCCACAACATTTAACGAGCCCAGAGCACCAATGAAATACCTCAACAAACAAGCACATGATGAATGATTTAGCTGCCCTCAGAACAACGATTGAGAAGTCAGATATTTTAAGGAAAC
Source organism: Coregonus lavaretus (assembly GCF_964263955.1). Classification (NCBI taxonomy): domain Eukaryota; kingdom Metazoa; phylum Chordata; class Actinopteri; order Salmoniformes; family Salmonidae; genus Coregonus; species Coregonus lavaretus. Next base: position 24,632 of record NW_028156766.1, read on the forward strand.
TCTATCCAGGATTGTAAACAACCGACGGCATCTATCTGATCTCTTCAAGACACAAATACATACTCACTAACAACATCAGACACATGCATGCAGACAAAAGGACAGACAGACAGACTTGCACACTCTCGCGCACACACAAACACACACATATATACAGGGGACGGTGTGTTTGGGATGGATAATTAAGTATATCTGAGCAGTAGGAGGCTGAGGACATGCTCCTCTGGGAGGGGGATAGACAAACTGATAGCTGTCATCTCTCTCCATTCCTCTATCCTCTCTCTCTCTCTGTCTCTGTCTCTGGAGCTGGGAAACAAGCCTCAGACAACTTGTAGTGTCTGACCCAATTATACCCCCCCCCCCATAGCATCTCATCCCATCCCTACTGACAACACCACATACTATTCATTCCTCTAAGAGACAGGGGCAGATAGAGGGAAAGGAGTGCCATAAACCCAAAACAATATATTCTATGGTGTCTATTCTGGGCCTCCATGCTCAGTGAACCGGGGTGAAGTTTCCCCTGGGTACAGATCTAGGATCAGCTTCCCCTACCCAAATCCTAACCTTAACCATTAGTGGGGGAAATGTTAAATTGACCTAAGATCAGTGTCTCGGGGCAACTTCACCCTACACCGCAGTCAACTGGAACCACAAAGACAAGTCAACCATGGTCAGAACTTATTTGATCATCAGGAGAGTGAGAGAAAGAGAGAAGAAGAAAAGATAGACGGGAAAACGACAAGGAAAGGTATCTTGTTACGATTACAACTACTATAAAGAGGCATTTCAACATGTGTATCTTGATCTGACAGCGTGAGAGAACCAAAGTTGAACCAGATGTCCTGTAGATAGGCCGTGTAGCTGTAGGAAGGAGGAGGGATATGAGAGGAGTCAAAGTGATACAAACATTTCCTTAGTTACATTCCATCATAATTGAGCCCTCTTTGCAGCTCTCTCACAGCATTGACTGGACAGGGTTTGTGTCCTAAATGGCAATTAGACTATGTCTGAGGATTGGTGAGAACTGTCTGAGACCAAAAGCTCTGGGCCCTGGTCAAAAGTAGTGCACTATATAGGGAATAGGGTGCCATTTGGGACACACCCAGGCACAAAGTAATGACCACGCAATCTTCCATGTTTTCGATCAATGGTTATAAATGGGCCCCTGATAACAGCTGATTTTGGTCTCAGACAGTGAGACTGAGTCTGGTTCTCACTGATCCTCAAAAATTGTCTAAATGCTAATTCCTAAACTCCATATATATGTGCAGTATAAGGTGTTCCATCCCTGCCATGGCAGACCCGGGATTCGAGCCCACGCCACAACGTACTCCGGAAGCTAGCATGCTAACCACTAGCCTACCAAATTCATGGTTGTGATGGGCCAGGGGCGGGTTTCTCCTCACTACAAGCCTCTACTAAGGAAAGCAGTAACGATGCTTACTTAGCCATCCGCTACACACACATTTATGTGGGTAGCTTTATACATGTTTATACACTATCAAAACAGTAGGTGTTCCTACAACTTCAAAAACAACCCCAAGTGGCATTCATGTAAAGAAAACTGCTCCGGGGTGAAGTTTCCCCTGGGTGCAGATCTAGGATCAGCTTCCCTCCCCCAATCCTAACCTTAACGATTAGTGGGGGAAATGCTAAACTGACCCAAGATCAGAGTCTAGGGGAAACTTCACCCTATACACCCAGAAAATTGGGACAGAGACAGAGAACAACACAAAGATGATGACTACAGGGTTACCAGACGAAGTGTAACCAGTCAGGCAAATCCTCATGCTCTGGCGCAGAGTGATGATGCGTCATGGAGAGGGAGCTGAGCAGGGATGACAGCAGCTCACTTCCAACCACCAAACCACCAAATGAGCCTCTCTGGTTGACACACATTCTTAGTCCCAAATGGCACCCTGTTCCCTACATAGTGTGCTGCTTTTGACCAGAGGCCTGTGAGAAGCCTATAGGCCCTGCTCAAAAGTAGTGCACTATATAGGGACTAGGGTGCAATATAAGACATATCAGCTCTGAGACTCAGGCAGAGATATAAACATAGACCCAGGGCGTAGTAGTAGTAGTAGTAGTAGTAGTAGTAGTAGTAGTAGTAGTAGTAGTAGTAGTAGTAGTAGTAGTAGTAGTAGTAGTAGTAGTAGTACCACCACATCAGCACATGGTCGGTTACACACCAGCTAACCTGTCTGAGCCCTCTGGAACTCAGACTGACATGGGCTGGTGACCGTGGAACATGGGGTGAACTGGCGGTCACTGCTCTGTCTGTCTGTCTGTCTGTCTGTCTGAGTGTGTGTCTGATGACTGTTGATCCTCTTTCTGTCTGTCTTAGTGGTGTCTCTGACTGTTGATCCTCTGTCTGTCTGTCGGTCTGTCTCAGTCAGTCAGATGCACTGCGGTATAGAATTCGTACTAACTTTTGATTCTTGCCACCAGAGACATTGATGGAGAGCTTACTGTGAGTGTGTGTTACTCCATATGGTGTGACATTTAGAGGGTTTTGCAGGAGAAACCCGCAGCACCTCATCATCTCAATAACACACTATAGAGAGCTCCCTCTCTCTATCTCTCCATCCCTCCCTCCCTTCCATACTCATCCTCTTCTCCTACTCCCTCTCACCATGATTACACCGCGAGTGGAGGGAATTCCTCTACTCTCTCAATCTGTGTCTGCTTCCCAAATGGCACCCTATTCCCTATATAGTGCACTACTTTTGACCAGGGCCCACAGGGAATAGGGTGCCATTAGGGACAAACCACATGTTTAACACCAATATTCTCTAATGCATGTACAGTATTGTATAGTTCCTGTCACTTTATCGTGTGTATATTATACCCTACAGGCATTTTCTATTCGAGTCACAAGTCACTGTTTCTACTGTGTTACAGAGTGCAGCAGTGAAGGAGGACAAGACCCCAGCAGAGAGAGAGGAGAGAGAGAGAGTAGAGTGTGTGTGTGTGTTTTTGGTTTTACTATCTTTGTGGGGACCAGAAGTCCTCAAAAGGATAGTCAAACAAGGACAATTCTGACAAGTAGGGACATTTCACCCCACAAGGAAAAAGGCTATTTTAGGTTAGGTTTAAGGTTAGGGTTAGAATTAGGGTTAGGGTTAGAATTAGGGATAGGGTTTAGAGGTTTAGGGGTTTGGGTTAAGGAAAATAGGATTTTGATTGGGAATCAATTAAATACTAAAACAAACATGTTTGTGGTGTGGAAGAGGAGAGGAGACCCTTTCAGAGTCCTGTGGGTCGAGGTTTGGACTGGACCAGACCCAGTTAGAAAAGCCACGCTGCTCTGGCATCCTGTTGCCCTCTCTCTCTCTCTCACACACACACACACAACACACACACACACACACACACACACACCACTGAGGGAAAGGCAGAGGGTCAGAGAGAGAAAGAGAGCAGTCTGCATACAGATGTGGTGGGAGAGCAGTGGCATTCCTCTCGTCATTCCCCCCTTCACTCCTCCTCCCACAGAGAGAGAGAGAACAACCACCCAGAATGAGAGGAGAGACGAGGGCCCTGTCACTGAGTCACTGAGCGCTTTTCATCAGGGGACACAGAGGGAGAAGAGAGGAGAGGAGAAGGGAGGAGAGGAGAGGAGAGGAGAGGAGAGGAGAGGAGAGGAGAGGAGAGGAGAGGAGAGGAGAGGAGAGGAGAGGAGAGGAGAGGAGAGGAGAGGAGAGGAGAGGAGAGGAGAGGAGAGGAGAGGAGAGGAGAGGAGAGGAGGAGAGAAGAGGAAAGGAGTGGAGAGGAATGGAGTGGAGAGGAGAGGAGAAGAAATGAGAGGAGAAGGAGAGGAGGAGAGAGAGGAAAAAAAAACAGAGGAAAGGGAGGGGAGGAGGGGGGTCCTCCACATATGCACATCCTGCCCTACCCCTCCTCCTTCTGCCTTTCCCCGTCCCTCCTTTCCCATCTCTGCTCCCAGGGCATGCAGTGAGAGAGAGAGAGAACGAGAACGAGAGATAGAGATAGAGATAGAGAGAGAGAGACGAAGAAAGAGAGGTAGAGCGAGAGAAGGATAGAGGCGAAAAGTGAGAGAAAAAGAGAGTGAGAGAGAGAGAGAGAGAGAGAGAGAGAGAGAGAGAGAGAGAGAGAGAGAGAGAGAGAGAGAGAGCGAGGAGGGAGGGTCGTTCCATGTCATTTCAGCAAGCCATGACACCCACCATCTCAGATTGTTCTGAAACCATTTCTGTAGCTTTCCAACAACATTATTTTGTTGAAATATAATTTGATCCCTGAGAAATGAAGCTAATTGAATGCTATACAAATTGATGGAAAGCGGTGTTGGGGGAAAACCATATGACATTATAAAATCTATGTACACAAACAACAAGTGTCCGGTTAAAATTGGCAAAAAAACAAATTTCTTTCCACAGGGCCGGGGGGTGAGACAGGGATGCAGCTTAAGCCCCACCCTTTTCAACATATATATCAACGATTTGGCGAGGGCACTAGAACAGTCTGAAGCACCCGGCCTCACCCTACTAGAATCTGAAGTCAAATATCTACTGTTTGCTGATGATCTGATGCCTGTCCCCAACCAAGGAGGGCCTACAGCATGTAAACATCCCACACCAATAAAGCCCTTTGAATTGAATTGAGAGAGAGAGAGTGAGAGTGAGAAAGAGTGAGAGAGAGAGAGAGAGAGAGAGAGAGAGAGAGAGAGAGAGAGAGAGAGAGAGAGAGAGAGAAAGAGAGAAAGAGAGAGAGAGAGAGAGAGAGAGAGAGAGAGAGAGAGAGAGAGAGAGAGAGAGAGAGAGAGAGAGAGAAAGGGGAGGGCAGAAAGAGCGTTGTAGAGAGAGATGAAAGGAGAGAGGCTCACACAGTCACACCAGTCCTGACAATGTGCAGAGGACAAAAACAGACTAAAGAGCATGGAAACCAGAAGAGGGGGAAGAAAAAGGAAAATCATTTTTTACCTTTTAAGAGTTATGTGGCCTTTCCTTATAAACAGATGTAGGATCTTAATTTGAGCCAGTTTGCTACTGCAGGAAAAGAATCCTGCAGCAACAGGAAATGTGAATTTTCATGTGGATTATAATTAATGGGAAAAAAAATTGTAAACCTCAAATACACAAGTTTAAAATGTCCTGCATTGCAGGAAAGTACTCCTGCAACATGGTGATCAAATTAAGATCCTACATCTGTACTATGTCTACTTGGAAGATGCTGTGGGTTTCTGCCTCAGCCTGGCGGCCAAAGAACACATATTGGTCTCTTGTGTCAGTCAGTCAGTCCGTCAGACCGTTAGTCAGTCAGTCAGTCAGTCAGTCAGTCAGTCAGTCAGTCAGTCAGTCAGTCAGCCCGTCATTGAGTCCATCCTAGTCTTGGCCTGCCCATTCCCATACAGCGCTGCCAGAAAAGGAAACAAGCCAGGATCAGAAGACACATGGGGAGAGGGTGTGCACGCTCCCAAGTGGGCACACAAGGGGCAGGAGGCCAGCAGAGATTCCATGTCTGATTCCCAAATGACACCCTATTCACTATATAGTGCACTACTTTCGACCCAGAGGCCTATGTGGCAGCTCTGTACACAGTGAGGGAAAAAAGTATTTGATCCCCTGCTGATTTTGTAAGTTTGACCACTGACAAAGAAATTATATAATTTTAATGGTAAGTTTATTTGAACAGTGAGAGACAGAATAACAACAAAATAATCCAGAAAAACGCATGTCAGAAATGTTATAAATTGATTTGCATTTTAATTAGGGAAATAAGTATTTGAACCCCTCTCAATCAGAAAGATTTCTGGCTCCCAGGTGACTTTTATACAGGTAACGAGCTGAGATTAGGAGCACACTCTTAAAGGGAGTGCTCCTAATCTCAGCTTGTTACCTGTATAAAAGACACCTGTCCACAGAAGCAATCAATCAATCCGATTCCAAACTCTCCACCATGGCCAAGACCAAAGAGCTCTCCAAGGATGTCAGGGAGAAGATTGTAGACCTACACAAGGCTGGAATGGGCTACAAGGCCATCGCCAAGCAGCTTGGTGAGAAGGTGACAACAGTTGGTGCGATTATTCGCAAATGGAAGAAACACAAAATAACTGTCAATCTCCCTCGGCCTGGGGCTCCATGCAAGACCTCAACTCGTGGAGTTGCAATGATCATGAGAACGGTGAGGAATCAGCCCAGAACTACACGGGAGGATCTTGTCAATGATCTCAAGGCAGCTGGGACCATAGTCACCAAGAAAACAATTGGTAACACACTACGCCGTGAAGGACTGAAATCCTGCAGTGCCCGCAAGGTCCCCCTGCTCAAGAAAGCATTACATTACATTTTTACATTTTAGTCATTTAGCAGACGCTCTTATCCAGAGCGACTTACAGTTAGTGCATACATTTTTATTATTTTTTTCTCATACTGGCCCCCCATGGGAATCGAACCTACAACCCTGGCGTTGCAAACGCCATGCTCTACCAACTGAGCTACATCCCTGCTGGCCATTCCCTCCCCTACCCTGGACGACGCTGGGCCAATTGTGCGCCGCCCCATGGGTCTCCCGGTCACGGCCAGCTACGACAGAGCCTGGATTCGAACCAGGATCTCTAGTGACACAGCTCGCACTGCAATGCAGTGCCTTAGACCACTGCGCCACTCGGGAGATATATATGCCCGTCTGAAGTTTGCCAATGAACATCTGAATGATTCAGAGGAGATCTGGGTGAAAGTGTTGTGGTCAGATGAGACCAAAATGGAACTCTTTGGCATCAACTCAACTCGCCGTGTTTGGAGGAGGAGGAATGCTGCCTATGACCCCAAGAACACCATCCCCACCGTCAAACATGGAGGTGGAAACATTATGTTTTGGGGGTGTTTTTCTGCTTAGGGGACAGGACAACTTCACCGCATCAAAGGGACAATGGACGGGGCCATGTACCATCAAATCTTGGGTGAGAACCTCCTTCCCTCAGCCAGGGCATTGAAAATGGGTTGTGGATGGGTATTCCAGCATGACAATGACCCAAAACACACGGCCAAGGCAACAAAGGAGTGGCTCAAGAAGAAGCACATTAAGGTCCTGGAGTGGCCTAGCCAGTCTCCAGACCTTAATTCCATAGAAAATCTGTGGAGGGAGCTGAAGGTTCGAGTTGCCAAACGTCAGCCTCGAAACCTTAATGACTTGGAGAAGATCTGCAAAGAGCAGTGGGACAAAATCCCTCCTGAGATGTGTGCAAACCTGGTGGCCAACTACAAGAAACGTCTGACCTCTGTGATTGCCAACAAGGGTTTTGCCACCAAGTACTAAGTCATGTTTTGCATAGGGGTCAAATACTTATTTCCCACATTAAAATGCAAATCAATTTATAACATTTTTGACATGCGTTTTTCCGTTTTTTGTTGTTGTTATTCTGTCTCTCACTGTTCAAATAAACCTACCACGCCGTTGATATTCTAGTCATCAACGTCGTCTAAATGAGCACACCGGGAGATTTTCCACCCCCAAAAGCTATTTTCAGAGCTCAGTGCAGATGCACTTCCATGGCGGCCGGTGACCACCACGACCTATGTTTCGTGTGTTTGGGATCCCAGCATGCCAAGGAAGGCGTCTGCAGTCCCCCGAATTGCGCCTCCTGCGCCCTCCTTTCTTTAAAGGAGAGGAAGCAGCGTTGGGCGTTTTTCAGGGAGGACATCCCCCTTGAGGATGTGCTGTCGATACTAGCCTCTGCTTCAGAGGCGTCGTCCGACGGCGCAGACTCGGGGGAAGATAGGGACTTTGAGGAGGGGTCTGGCATTCCAATGGAACAGTCGGACCCCGTCCCTCATACTTTCAAGCCCCCCTTTCCTTTGGAGAGCGAGAGGGATTGTAGTCCCTATAGCGAAGGGGATACGAGCTCTGAGAGATCAGAAGCTCTCTCTTTCGCTGCAGCCTCTCTGAGATCGGATTTTCCGGGTCTCATTGAGAGAGCTGCTCAACGGCTGGTAATAAGGCTGCCCCCTCTTCCCTCCGCACCGGAGGTTGATATGATGGAGGGCGGTCCTTATTCCAGGCCAAGGAAGGCGGCAGAGCCAGTGGCTCCTGCCATGCCTTCTTTGGCTAGGTACGTTGAGGGCTCGTGGGAGGCACCTTTAGCGGCGCGTTCGCCTGTAAAAGCGTATCTCCCATTCACGAGAGTGGAAGGAAGGTTTCAGGGTCAGGGAATCCCCAGGTTAGAGAGCGCCATGGCGGCGTATCTCGTACCGGGTTCGAGCCCTTGGCCCTCTTCCAAGAAGGCCACGTTGCCATCCCAGAAGGACCGACTCACAGCGTCGCTGTTAGAGAAGTCCTTTGGGTTGGGAGCCCAAGCTGTAGCAGCAGCTAACAACATTGCCCTCTTGGCGGCCTCTCTGTCCCGTTTAACCACGGGCAAGACAGAGCTGGCACCGGAGGAGGTGGAGGAGGCGTCCAGAATTTCTGGCGCCATACTCCACCTGACACAGGCGTCCGCAGTCTGCGCGGGGAGGTCCATGGCCACTTCGGTGGTCGGAAAACGACACCTCTGGTTGTCCTTGACATCCATGAAAGAGGCAGACAGGATGTCTCTCTTGAACGCCCCCCTCTCTGACGACGGCCTCTTTGGGGTCGCAGTCAAAGAGGCGACGGAGCGTTTTTCTAAGCTAGAGGAGGAGAAGAAGCAGCTGGCCAAGCACCTGCCGTTGGCAGGACGACTCGGCCCCCCTCCATCCCAAAGGCCATCTACCTCCGCCCCTCTAAGTAGACCGGGGTCTACGGCGAGGCGGCGTAATCGGCGTCATCCGGCGGCCACGAGCAGCAAGGGAACGGGCCCGGCCCTCCCAGCAGCTACGGTAGCCCCACTACAGCCGGCGAGGGAGGTGACGAGGACGCCGACCTGGCCCTCCAAGGGAGGCAAGAGGAGGCGTACGTGACGGGACGCGGGGGAGAGGATGGAGGACGCATCGATGGTGTCGAACGTGCCCACTGTTCCCCCCCACCCTTCGGTTGAAGGGATGGGTGTTGATGTAAATGCCTTTGTTGATGTATTTAATAAGAGTTGGCTCCACCTGACTTTGTCAAAAAAGAGCCTCTTTTCCATAATACGTCCGAGAGCGTTCAAATCTCACCCTCTCTTCCTTACCACTCTAAGAGCCGCTCAGCCCACTGAGGGTGCGTTGCTGAACAGGCACTAAGAGTAGGTATCCAGAAGACCTCAATCAGGTCGTCACATCACACTTCACGTATAAGAAGTGCTTTACATAGAAGGCAGCAGTCCCGGTCAGATTCTGACATGAGGACGCAGCCGCTATTTGGGGATGGCGCACTAGCACAGACTAAGGTCTCCACTAGTACGAGCCAGACCCATGCTGCGTTCACGGAGGGCCCGATTACCGCGGTCACCAAGGTGCCCAGAGTATCGACGCCCCCAGGCATTGTAACACAGCAGCTATCTGGGGACGGCGCATTATCGCAGACCAAGGTCTCGGTTAATGCGATTCAGACCAATGCTACGTTCACGGAGGGCAGGATTACTAGGGTTATGGGTATAACCAAAGTATCAGCTCCCCTGACAGAACGAGCCAGTACTCACCACACTGAGCGTGAATCAACCCACCAGGGGTGCAGAGTTGAACACACACAGAAGGTGAAAGTTAAGAAGGTATCAAGGCGCCGCCTTGTTTTACCTCATAGAGACCTCATACTACAGACTTCTAGGAGTACTGTAGTGAAGGGCTCTGATAGCGAATTGCAGTCACCTAAGATGACGCAATCGCTTGCTGGGGATGGTGCCCTGCCGCAGGCTGTGGCCTCGGTCAGCGCAATTCAGACCCGCGATGCGTTCAAGGAGGGCAGGAATACGACGGTTACGGGTTTAACCGACGTCCCTGCTCCTCTTTCTTTCTCAGAACGCATTGATAGTTCCTCTCCCTTTCATGGGAGGCCCACCTTGGGCTGTTCCACCACTTCAATGTTGGGGAACAGTGGCGGTAAGGGCCATAGAGGAATACAGGTCCTTCCTACTGGATGCACCACAGCTTCGTGCCCAGCCACTTTCTCTGCATTGCTGGCAGTGGCGAAGAAGCTGCACCCTCTCACGCTGGCTAGAACAGACGTTGCAGAAGGGTTATGCTCTCCAATTCCACCGGACCCCACCCCCGTTCAGGGGAGTGGTGGAGACGGTGATGAAAACGCCAGACAAAGTGGCCGCTCTGATGACAGAGATTACGGAACTTTTGGCGAAGGAGGCAGTGACAGTAGTTCCCCGGGAGCAAAGGAACAAAGGGCTATATTCGCCTTATTTCCTAGTGCCCAAAAAGACGGGGGGAGTGAGGCCGATTTTGGATTTACGCATTCTCAACGAGAGCATAACCAAACGGCCCTTCCGAATGCTAACGACAAAACGTCTGCTGGAATGTGTCCAGAGAGGGGACTTTTGTACGAGCATAGACCTAAAGGATGCGTACTTTCATGTGCCGGTTCAGCCGCGTCACAGGAAGTTTCTGCGGTTCGCCTTTCAAGGGGTGGCGTACGAATACACGAGGATGCCATTTGGGTACGCCCTGGCACCTCGCACATTTTCCAAGTGTGTGGAGGCGGCATTGGAACCGTTGCGTCGTCAGGGAATACGGATACTATCCTACCTGGACGACCTACTGGTTCTCGCCCCGTCAGCAGAGCTGGCGATCACTCACACAACACAGACAGTGATGCATCTCACAAGTCTGGGGTTTGCTGTGAATTGGAAAAAGAGCGCGCCCTGGCCCACTCATCAGATTGTCTACCTGGGGATACAGCTAGACACTGTGAGGATGAGGGCTCGAATTTCGGACCCCCGAAGGGTAGCCTTGTTGCTAGCCCTGAGGAAGTGTCGTCCGAATCACACGGTGACGGCGCTGTCGATCATGTCACTTTTGGGTCTCATGTCGTCAGCCCACTCTGTGGTTCCGCTGGGACTCCTGCATATGCGCAGGATGCAGCGATGGTTCGCCCAACTAAGACTAGACCCATTGCGTCAACGTCATCGGTTGGTGGTGGTTCCACTCTCGCTCAGTGCAGATCTGAACTATTGGAGAAACCTGCGCGTTCTCACGCACGGAGTCCCGATAGGAAAGGTGTCCTCTCACATCCCAGTATTCACGGATGCGTCCCTGACAGGATGGGGAGGGACATGTCAGACTCAAGCGATAGGAGGTGTGTGGCCTCAATCAGGTCGTCATATCAACCTCTTGGAGTTGGAAACGGTTCGACTGGTTCTGACCCACTTCGCGTCTACCCTTCGGGGTCGCGATGTGCTGGTCTGGTCAGACAACCGGACCACAGTAGCTCACATAAATCGCCAGGGAGGAGTCAGGTCTCCTGCTCTCCATCGGGCGGCAGAGGAATTGTGGCTGTGGGCTCACGAGCACCTTCGCTCACTGAGAGCAGCACACATTCCGGGCTACTTGAACATAGGAGCAGACCTCATGTCAAGAGGGGGTCCTCGAGACGACGAGTGGTGTCTGCATCCGGACATTGTTCTCCAGATTTGGGAACAATTCGGGAGAGCCCAGGTGGACCTATTCGCGTCACGTGTGAACGCGCAATGTCCTCTGTGGTTCTCTCTGAGGGAACAGGACGAACCGCCACTGGGAAGGGACGCCTTTGCGCACCAACCGTGGCCGAGAGTTCTCCTGTATGCATTCCCTCCGCTGTCCTGCATTCTCCCACTGCTAGCCAGGGTGAGGTCAGGGGGGCTGTCAGTGATACTGATAGCGCCCGATCGCCCGGGGGCTCCGTGGTTTGCGGAGATGAGTCAGATGTTGATTGCGCCACCTTGGCCAATTCCACATCGACGGGACGCGTTGTCTCAGGCGGGAGGCACGATAGGGAAATTGCCCATAATCGGCCAACCACTGAAGGCCTGGCTGCTGAGAGGGACAGGCTAGAGCGCCGTGGGTTATCTGATGCAGTGATCAGGACCATACAGGGTTCACGTGCCAGTTCCACTTCTAAGATGTATGCCAGTAGATGGAACGTGTTTTCACGATGGTGTGTCACACAAGGTGTAGACCCCATGAGCTGTCAGGTGGAGAGTATTCTCTCTTTCCTACAGCTCATGTTTGATAAGCAAAAATCGCCTGCCACTATTAGGGTGTTTGCAGCAGCGATTTCAGCTTGTCATGAGGGGTTTGGCAGAGACAATGTCTTTAGCCACCCTCTAGTGAAACGCTTCCTATTAGGAACGCGGCGACTTAGGCCAACACCTAGAGTCACGCTTCCTCAGTGGGATTTGGCTTTGGTACTCGAAGCGCTATGTAAGTCGCCGTTCGAGCCATTGAATCAAATGCCCCTCAAGATGCTGTCTATTAAGACAGCACTGTTGCTCGCTTTGACTACAGCTAAGCGGGTTAGTGATTTGTGTGCTCTTTCGACGAGACCTGACTGCCTGGCCATCAATGGTAAACCTGAGCAGAGCAGTGTTACGTCCTAACCCGGCATTTGTGCCGAAGGTTATTAAGAGTTCATATAGGTCACAGACCGTGGAGCTGTGGGCTTTTTCTCCTCCTCCTCATAGAGAGAGGAGTGAGGAAAAGCTCCATCGCCTGTGCCCGGTACGCGCTTTGGCGTGTTACGTCGAGCGCACAGCAGCGATCAGGTCATCGCCTCAGTTGTTTGTGTGTCACGGTGCGGCTGCACTAGGTAGACCACTTTCAAAACAGCGGTTGTCTCACTGGCTTTGTGAAGGCATTGAGACAGCTTATGAGGCAGCGGGGCGGCAATTGCCTCAGGGTATCACGGCTCACTCCACTCGTGGAGTAGCGGCTTCTACTGCCCTTTTCAGAGGAACAGGGGTAGAGGATATCTGTAGAGCAGCATCCTGGTCGACGCCGTCTCCATTTATCCGTTTCTATCTCTTAGATATGTCTTCTAACTCTCTTGCTCGATCTGTACTCAGCGTGGCGAAGGGAGATCTTGAGCAAGATAGAGAGGAGAAGCAGGACTGTGGACATAGGTTTCCATCAGGTCCGCTTTGGTTAGGAAGACGTGTTGTTGATAGATGTGTTTTCTAACTCTTTGGCTCGGTCTGTACTCAGCATAGCTGAAGGGAGATCTTGAGCTAGGAAGAGAGGGAATAGCAGGACTATGGACAGGGTTTCCATCAGGTCCGCTTTGGATAAGAAAACATATTTCGTGGCATGAATCCTGACTGACAGGGTCAGTACAGTAGAGGCATGCATTGATTAACAGAATGTGAGGTCATCTATCTGCTTGTTCAGTTAGTATGACTCATGTTTTTGTTCCTGCCCACTAATCTCTGGGATTCCATTGAGTGAGTGAGGCGGTCTACCGCGTTTACAATGTAGAGTGACACTTGGTGTCATTCCATAAGTGGTCGGTAGTGTTTTCACGGGATATTGAGGCACATCTATCTGCTAGTACAGATTAGTATGGCTTCTATTCTGGTGATCTGCCCACTAGTCATTGGCATTGCCATTGGACTAGGTGGGGCGGGTCTTTAACCGATGACGCGGTATATTGTGACGCCCGTAGGGGTTTTTAGTTGCAGTACTGCGGGACTCGGTTGCAGCCATTGCTAGGCCTGACATTCTCGTTTCGATGGGAAGTGTTAGGCTCGGCAGGGAGTACATTTTGGAGCGCTACGCTCCGCCTTAAACCACTAGGAGCAGAGCTCCCCTATGGGGCGGAGCTCCACGATATAGAACGATTAGTTACCGGAGTGTAACTCCAGTTCTATGAGTGGAGCGGAGCCCCATAGGACTTAAGGCCCTGCCGACCCTCTCTAGTCTCGCTGAAGAAAAATATCTCGGGAGGCTGATTGAGGGGAGGCATCCCCTCTTATAGGGACACCTGTACTCCTATTGGCTGTAGGTGTGTGCATAATTTTGTCTCAGGCTGCTGCTGCCTTAGGGCAGAGGGTAAACCACTAGGAGCAGAGCTCCCCTATGGGGCTCCGCTCCACTCATAGAACTGGAGTTACACTCCGGTAACTAATCGTTCTCTTTGTCTGACAAGTAATATGGAGCTGCGGCTCAGAGTATTGTTTCTTCATCTTATGTAATGTATTCTCAGTGAATTTGGTGATGTTTTTTCCCCCCTGTTCAGAGAAATTAGTCATTGAAGTTGTTAGGTTTATGTCCCATACTACATCCTGACACCAGGTTCTGACCACTAGATGGTGTTGTTCCTACTATCAATGTTAAAGGAATAGTTCACCCAAATTACATATTGATTTCCTTATCCTGTAAGCAGTTTATGGACGAGGTATGACAGCAACCCATGCTTTGGTTTTATTTTCCTGGCCACTGTTTCAAATGTTAACTTTTTAGCATGTGTGGCACAATTCCAGATGAATGGTACCTATTTGAAACAGTAGAAAACAAAACCAACACAATGATTGCTATCATACCTTGTCTATAGACTGCTTACAGGGTAAGGAAACCAATATGTCATTTTGTAATATGGGTGAACTATCCCTCTAACATTGAGGGGGGGATTCTTAAACATAAAATTAAAAAATCACCTGGAAGAACACCATCTAGAGGTCAGAACTTGGTAATATCAGGATGTAAATTGGGACATAAACCTAACAACTTCAATTACTAATTTCTCTGAACGGGATACTACTTGTCAGACATAGAAAACTGATTCTATATACTCATTGTTGGGGTGGGATTGGCATGGAGTGTGGAGGGTCCGTGGATGGCTTTAGACCATTTCTTCGGATTCCTCATGTCTAACTCATTGTTAGAAAAAAGTTTGGTCCAAATCGGATGTTAGGTACAATATTTATTGAATATTATATAAATCCTATAAATTAAAATGGCCAATTTGGGTGCAATCAATTAGCTTAATTTCGCAGAGATCAAATTATATTTAAACAAAATAATGTTGCCGGAATGCCAATCTTATCTGTTTCTAACAACAGAAACAATTTCAGAATAATCTGAGATTGTGGGTGTCGAAATCCTCTTTCTTGTGCTTTTTGAGGTGGAAGACCCGGGAGAGAGAGAGAGATAAAGGGAGGGATAGAGGGAGAGTGTCTCACGCCCTAGTGAGTGATCCCCCATAGGGCCTGATTCTGCTGACCTGGGTTCCTTTAACAACACAAGACTTACTCCTTTATTCCAGCTGTCCCTGACTCTCTCTCTCTCTCTCTCTCTCTCTCTCTCTCTCTCTCTCTCTCTCTCTCTCTCTCTCTCTCTCTCTCTCTCTCTCACAGTGCATGCAGACTCAAACAAACACAACCGCGGCAGCCTGTCTTTTACATATTCAACTATTTGATGCTGATTGACTCTACTGGCCGTAGACAGGAGAGATGGTGACGACCCTGAGCCCTGACCCCACATAGAAAGGATGTTTTTGTACTTTTGTGATGTTATTTGTTTGTAACAAACGGATATTACACAATCCATACATCATGCATTGCTAGAAAACAGGAAAACGGATCAGATTAACTTTGAACTACACAACAACAGTCTCTGTCTCAGAGTTAAAGCGTGTGATAGAGAGAGAGAGAGAGAGAGTGTGTGTTTGTGTGTGTAATGGCGTGTAGTGTAGTGTAGCGACAAACTCAAGGTGGGGGGCCCAAACGACGGAAGCGGGCAGTGGCCCCAGGAGGTCACGCCGGTCCCAGTGACAGTTCCAGCTACTTGGGGACACACTGGGGTGGCCGTGGAGAAACTAGGAACAGCGGGAAAGCATTAAGAGTCTGACCTGTGGAAACCCCAGATCATAGCTTTTATAGTAGGCTGGCTGGAGAGACAGGAAACTAGCCTGACAGACGGCTCAAAGAGAAAGACTCCAACTGAGGACATTGTGTGCCTTGCCATCTCCGTGGACAAGATAGAGGGAGGCTCTTGACATTTCAGTTCATATTCCTGTCTATCTGATATCAAGCAGCGGGCAGAAAATGTCACATTAATTACAAATAATAGAAGTGTCTATTGTATATCAGCAACACATGTTATCTTCCACTATGTTGTCAGGGCGCTTGAAGTCCCTGAGAAGCTGTCTGTCCTAATCAAATCAAAGTTTATTGGTCGCGTACACAGTTTAGCAGATGTTATAGCAGGTGCAGCGAAATGCTTGTGTTACTAGCTCCTACTAGCTCCTAGGTCAATTTTAATGAAAGACAGTCAACCCAGGAAGGGATTTGAATTTCAAATGCAGAAATGGCTTGATTGAGAAGTCCACTGGAAATAGATGTCCTTTGATATTTTTTTTTTTCTTATTTGTATTTTACCCCCTTTTTCTCCCCAATATTTGATATTGTCTCATCGCTGCAACTCCCCAACGGATTTCAGTTTACTTCCTGAATTTACTGACTTCAATTCCAATGGACCCTAATCCTGCTACAGGAGTAGTTTGGCTGGGCTGTTCCCTCCATAGAATTACATATAGAACCTCTATGGTCCCCTCCCCCATGGAAATAGAATCTAGATTATAATTCTATACCTTCCCCTCCTCCCTGTCCTCTGGACTGATGACAGTGACCCTGATCAGCCTCAGGAGGCTCAGGACCTAGCAGGCCCTAAGGGGAAGGATGGAGGGTGGCACTGACCTTTATCTTGGTTCATCTGCAGGGAAACTAGTTACTAGGGATGTCCATCTTTCCCTTTCCAGAACATTCTATACGTATCTAGATTTCATGGACTACGATACGATACAGGAACGATCGGTTTTAGTTTGAAACGCTTCGGTGCGATTCGGTTTGATTAGAGAACGAATCGATGCGATACGATTTGATGCACTGAAGACATTCATTTTCCATTCTAAATTAAAATCTGCTGCTGATAGAGCTAATGAGCTGGGCCTCTCTGAGCTAGATCTGTCTGAGCTGACTTGTGTGTGTGTGTGTGTGTGTGTGTGTGTGTGTGTGTGTATGTGTGTTTGTGTGTAAATGATGTATGTCTATGGGGTATACTATGTAGGCACCTGATCTGAGCCAAAAGGGAGACTATGTTTTGTTTTTACCCACTTATTAACTTGTAATTTTTGCAGATTAAGTGTTTGAGCTAGTAATGTATCAATATTTATTGTTTACAAATTGTTTACAAAATATAGCACAACGTTGGATTTCACCCCCATCTCAAAATCGAATGGTTTTGACCGTTTTTAGTGAGCTTCTTTTTCCTCCCACTTCGGCCATACAGTGCGCCTCGCAAAAGTGATTCATCATTATGAAATTATCAACTTTACCCTGTATATCTAAAAAATGACCATATACACTGCTTGTTTAAAGTAAAACTACCAAAACTATTGCTGGTGAACCTGAAATATCGAAATAAAATCTATTGTAAGCCCCGTTCACGGCAGGTAGCCTAGTGTCACGTTCGTTGAAGGATGGGTCAGACCAAGGCGCAGCGTGAAATGCGTACATATTTATTAAACTAAATAAACATACGACAAAACAATAAACCAACGTCACGTGAAGTCCTAAGGTAACACACAACAAACCTTACACGGAACAAGATCCCACAACCCACTAGTGCCAATAGGCTGCCTAAGTATGATCCCCAATCAGAGACAACGAGCTACAGCTGCCTCTGATTGGGAACCACAGCGGCCAACATAGATCTATACATAATAGATCAAAACCTAGAAAACACCACAAAGAATATACACACCCTGACTCAACATATACGAGTCCCCTGAGTCAGGGCGTGACACCTAGAGGTTAAGCGAGTTGGGCCAGTAACCGAAAGGTTGCTGGTTCGAATCCCCAAGCCGACTAGGTGAAAAAATCTATTGATGTGCCCTTGAGCAAGGCACTTAATAATAATATTATGCCATTTAGCAGATGCTTTTATCCAAAATGACTTACACTCATGTGTGCATACATTTTTACGTATGGGTGGTCCCGGGGATTGAACCCACTACCCTGGCATTACAAGCGCAATGCTCTACCAATTGAGCTACAGAGGACCCGTATATTGCTCCTGCAAGAAGCTCTGGATAAGAGTGTCTGCTAAATGACTAAAATGTAAAGCCATCAAGGACCACAGCCACCCGAGCCACGGCCTGTTCACCCCGCTACCTTCTAGAAGGCGGAGACAGTACAGTTGCATCAAAGCTGGGACCGAGAGACTGAAAAAAGCTTCCATCTCCAGGCCTTTAGACTGTTAAAAAGTCATTAGTAGAGGCCTCCCGAGTGGCGCAGTGGTCTAAGGCAGTGGTTCCCAACCTGGGGTCCGTGCCCCCCTAAGGGGGGCGCCAGAGTTCACAGGGGGGGCGCGTGATCTCATTTGATTTTGAGGTCAAACGTGCATAAAATGTTCCACTATAATTTAATTGTAAAAAAATTACATTTTTAAATGTTATTAAAAATAATATGCTTGCAATGCCAAGGTCAATCTAAAAAATAACAATAATGTCAGAGAAACGTAAAAGCGGTAATTCCCCCGGGAAAAAATTGTGCACGTCAATGACCCCGCGCTCAATCAGTTTTAGCTAGCAGCTCCTTTTTCCTGCAGTCAGAGCATCACTATTTTATGAATAAAACAACATGTCTAAGAAACGTAAAAGTGCTAATGACTCATCATCAAAAAAGAAAGTAAGGCTATACCTCGAGAGTTATCTTAACTTCGGTTTTATTGAAGGACAGGGCAGGACTCATTTGTGGCGAGAAGCTAGCTAATGACTGCATGAAGCCAAGCAAAATGCAACGACACCAGGAAACAAAACACCAGGAGACTATTGGTGAAGGTCAGGATTTTTGGGGGAGGAAGAAGCAGTTGGCACTATCAAAAAGATCCACAGACATCAGAAAAGCATTCGAAAGAGCAGGCAGTGATTTACACAGAGCCACGGAGGCATCATTTGACTGTTCGCTATTAATTGACAAGGCTAAAAAGCCGCACAATATTGGAGAGCAGCTAATCAAACCCGCCTGCCTGAAAATTGTAGAGAGGCTGTGTGGCCCACAGGTGGTGGATAAAGTGAGAACCGTCCCACTCTCTGACAACACTGTCAAAGACAGAATTGATAAAATGGCTGGAGATTGTCAAAACCAGCTGCACGAGAAGCTTAGGAATGTTCCCTTTGCCATTCAGTTGGATGAAACAACAACAGTGTCAGACGAATCCGTGCTCATCGTTTATGCGCAATATATTGACGGTGATGACTTGAAACGAGACATTCTTATGTCACACAATCGAGCCACAACAACAACAGGCCAAGATATTTAAATAGCTATGGACTCATATCTCTCGTCCAACAATCTGTCTTACGAGAATATTGTTGAATGCTGCACTGATGGGGCTGCAGCGTTGATGGGCAAAAACAAGGGATTTAACAGCCGATTGAAGGAAAAAGCCCCAGGGTGCGCAATTTTCCACTACATGCTACATCACAAAGCATTGGCCAGTAAAAAACTTTCGGAAGACCTTAGTAACACCCTGGCAACTGTTGTTAAAGTTGTAAACTTCATCTGTAATTAGCCCACCCAACTACCTCATCCCCATATTGTTATTTATTTTGCTCATTTGCACCCTAGTATCTCTATTTGCACATCACCTTCTGCACATCTATCATTCCAGTGTTAATACTAAATTGTAATTATTTTGCACTATGGCCTATTTATTGCCTTACCTCCATAACTTACTACATTTGCACACACTGTATATAGATTTTCTATTGTGTTATTGACTGTACGTTGTGTTTACCCCATATGTAACTCTGTTTTGTTGTTGTTTTTATCGCACTGCTTTGCTTTATCTTGGCCAGGTCGCAGTTGTAAATGAGAACTTGTTCTCAACTGGCTTACCTGGTTAAATAAAGGTGAAATACAATAAATACAAATTAATGCTCGCCCTACTAACAAGAAACTGTTTGCCCAGCTGTGTGAGGATGAAGCGCATCAAACACTGCTGTTACACACAGAGGTACGCTGGTTGTCACGTGGACAAGTGCTTGTGCGTTTTATGGAACTGCAGGAAAAAATAAAGGAATTCTTGCAAGATCACAATCGACCACTGTGCGAACAGCTGACTGATGCGTTTTGGATCAAACAAGCGGATGCAGTGTCCTGAATCAAACGTCATGCAGTGCAAAGACGCTCTCGACGCTTTTGTGCGGAAACTGGAGTAGAGTTGGAAAAATGTCAAAAGGGCAGCTACAACAATTTCCACTGCTGATGAAACAGTCTGGTGGCACTGTGCCTGCGTCTTTACGCACTGAGTTTACCAGGCACATGAACATGCTTCGGGAGGAAATTAAATCCTGTTTTGCAGATGTTGACGAATACTTATCAAAGGAATCGTGGGTGATGGACCCTTACATTTGCAGTCTCGAGGACGTGGAATACCTCGGCTGTGAAGATGAGCTTGCTGACCTTCAAGCCGATTCCGTAACAGGCTCCATGTCCACCAGGACTTTAGGTTGGCTGTCACTAGCATCACACCTGACATCCCATCCCTGGTCAGAGGTATGCAGGCCCAAGGTGGCCATTTGTTTTTTAAGGAAGGAAAAAGTTATTGATTGTAACTTACTGTTTGTTATTGTTACTTATTGTTATTTGTATAACACATACATTATAGCTGTGTTCACATGAACTGCCCCGTTTCAGTTAATTGGTCTGAGGGAGATCTAGGACAGAGCTATATAGGTGCTGTTAATCACTTATTACGCTGATAATGAATCATTATTATTATTTTGGTAACAAGGCCTACAGTTAATTATACACAAAGATAACCAGGGCAAACCAAAGAGAAAAGGAAGGGAAAATGGTTGTACATTTTTGCCAATAAAGATTTGGAATGAATCACTTTATTATTTTGGTGTGGGGGGGGGGGGGACCATGAGGCGGGACCCAATTGGCCCAGCGTCGTCCGGGTTAGGGGAGGGTTTGGCCAGCCAGGATTTCCTTGTCCCATCGCACTCTAGCGACTCCTTGTGGCAGGCCGGGCGCCTGCAAGCTGACTTCGGTCACCAGCCGGATGGTGTTTCCGCCGACACATTGGTGCGGCTGGCTTCCGGGTTAAGCGAGCAGTGTGTCATGAAGCAGTGCGGCTTGGCAGGGTCGTGTTTTGGAGGACGCATGGCTCTCGATCTTCGCCTTTCCCGAGTCCATTGGGGAGTTGCAGCGTTGGGACAAGACTGTAACTACCAATTGGATATCACGAAATTTGGGAGAAAAAGTACCCTGCCCTGAACTATAGACACTGTCACTAGCTGGCTACCAACCGGTACACTTCCCTGCACCTTGAGACTGCTGCCTTATATACATAGGGACATTGAACACTGGCCACTTCAATAATGTTTACATACTGTTTTACCCACTTCACTGCACATGCGATAACATCTGCAAATCTGTGTATGTGACCAATAAACGTTGATTTGATTAGATTTTGACACACACAATGTACGATTGCATGAGCACGCACTCACACACGCGCACACACAACCCCACACAGTCACACACAAACAACGTATGCTCACACACAGAGGTAAAGAGGATTTGTACTGTCCTTTACCTGTCAGATGAGTCATCAGAGGGATAACAGGCGTCAAACACTGTCACATCCTAGCACTGTGTGTGTGTGTGTGTGTGTGTGTGTGCGTGTGTGTAGGACTATGTAGGCACAACTGATGGGCAATGGCCTGTCATAATTAAAGTGAGTCACTGGGTTTTCCCACTCCTCTATAATTATTGCTGCCCTTAGGTGCAGATCTAGTATCAGATTCCCCTCCCCCAATCCTAACCTTAACCATTATAGGGGAAAATGCAATACTGATCCAAGATCAGCATCTAGGGGAAACTTCACCTTAAACCATAATTGTCATCTCAGAGCTGTGGTGGCAGTAATGTTAAGACTTGATGTGACAGCCAGGGTGACAGATACCGCAGAAACATTTCCACCACCTCACACATCCGACACCGATGTACTGATAAAAGCAGAGAATAGCATAGAAACCCATAGTGAAGATCTGTTACAAAATTAATGATTGAAAAGAAAATGAGAGATGAGAAAGATAAGGGAGAATTGAGAATCAAAGCTGAGATATTAGTATCAAGCACAACATATGTGCACACACACACATTGGCCAACCGTATAGATAGGTACCAGTGGCGGTCGGTGCCATTTAAGATAAGGGAGGACAATTTTTTTTTTAATGAGCATGGCCTTATTTCTATTACAGCATATTGGATGACTGTCAGTCATATTCCTTTCACCCAGCTCAATGTTACATCAATAGGTTTAGGCTACTACATGATACTCAAATGTTCCCTATACCCATCATGAGGTTCCTATAACCTAGCCTATGAATGAAAGTTTACAATATAGGTGCAGATATTTGAGTAATCAAGGTGCTAGACAGTGACACATTCAATACCGCCGTACACACTCTTGCCTGCATCTAGCTGATCTAGGATGTAATCATTAGTCCAACAGTTGCAAACAAGAGTTTCTATTGGACAAATTCAGGTATGTTTATCCCCATTTTGTTCCGTTTGTTTCCGTTTATGAAACGTTTTTAAACAGAATCGGCGGAATGAATACACCCCTGATCACCCGTAAACACAGTTAAAAGTTTTTTTTAAATACAACAAAATATAGCAATCTCGCTCTCTTGCTTCTCCTTCATTTTTTGAAGAAATTAATTTGTTCAAAACTGTTCAACTATTGTCAACAACTCACCACAACTCACAGCTAGCTAGCTGTAGCTTATGCTTTCAGTACTAGATTCCTTCTCGGGTGCGTTGATTTGGTGGACAACATGTCAGTTCATGCTGCAAGAGCTCTGATAGGTTGGAGGAAGTTATCATAATTACTGTGTAAGTCTATGGAAGGGGTGAGAACCATCAGCCTCCTAGGTTTTGTATTGAAGTCAATGTACCCAGAGTAGGGCGAAAACTAGCTGTCCTCCGGGTACACCATGGTCCTACCCCAGAGAGTGAGATTAAAGATACTGTGGACCTTCATTGCAAAACAGTGTGTTTTAATCAATTGCTTGGTAACATATGAATATATTTAGTATAGTTTTATCTAAAAATGATAACCTTTTTAATATTTCACTATTTTTATTTTTCAGAAATTCACTGGTCCTCCACTTCCTCCTCTGAGGAGCCTCCACTGGTAGGCACTACACACACATCTGTCAGAGCCAATTAAGCTGAATTAAATGCCAATCCAGCATAAATGTGTGATTGGCTGGGGTAAAATAGCCTAAATTGTCCCACCCATCCTCCCCTTTTGCACCACTGTTTTTTCTTTACACACAACTGGGCTGATGTTACTACTGCCTACGTCATTCAGCATCTTCGGCTCGAAGCAGGCGGGCATTTCCCGCGGAAAGCCAAAGACTAGGCTACAACCAGGTCCATTATTTATTTATTTCCCGGAGGCAGCATGGAAAATACCGAAAACCACTAGAGAATACGCGGCTGTTTCGATTTTAGCAGCAAATCTCCTTACATTTAAAACGTTGAGGTTGGCAATGTTAAGGATACGCATTCACAAACATCAACCAATATCCTCCTCAAATGCAACATTGTAGCCCATTAAAGAAAATCCTTTACATGAATGCAACATTGTCTCTCGCAGCATCAATACAAACTCCCCTTCACCGCAAGCATGCAGCCATATCACAGTTGATATCATAATTCAAATTGAGCAGCTGTGTTCATTCAACCCAAATCGCTTTAACACAATTCTGAATGTCAAGTTCGTCAGGATCAGGGCGCAATTGTGCGGCTCGCATCTCCAATAATCAATTCACAATCAATGGGTGGCTCTAGGCTATAGTGTCATTGTAGGTACAGGGGGGGGGGACGGCGAGCGAAAAAACCCTACACATTGAGCTCTACAATATAGGCCTACTCAGCATTACTGAAGAAGGTACAGTAATAACCTTTGTTTTTCCCATTGACTCACCGTCACTGCCGAATGCCTGACAGCATTGGATGCCGTCTGCCTTATCTCCGCCGCACTCCCGGGCTTGAGCAGGTTCTTCGTGAATCTCCGGGTCGATTCCGCTGCCATTTCAGAACGGTCAACACTATTCCTCGGGTTCAAGCGCCGACGTTCGTCCAGATTTCCAACGCGTTCGTCTATTGCAAATCCAATGTATACGCCAGCGACGGCTCTGCTACCCTCCTCGTCTCGCTGCTGCGCCTTCTAGGCTACTAGTACTACACAGCAGCCCTGATTGCGTAGGCTACAGATGCCTATTCAGCGAGATTCTACCAATGCCCGTGCGCTACAGAGTCAAAGGAAGCGGAACTAATGGCCCATCTCTCTCCAAACCCTGGGCTGCAAGAAGCCTTTAAACTATTAACGTTTTAATAATTGAACATAGGCCGGGCTTTACCAAACATAGTACGCCCAAACCCCGCTATTGATGAGGATTATCTGTTGCTATAAATCTACGAAATGTACAAATTGGTCATAAAACAACATTCTAAAAGGCCTGCAATAACAGTGACCATTATGTCCATAATTTGGCCTCTGCCACAGGCCTAGACCATGCCAGGGAGAGAAATCTAGGAGAATAACCTCCAGAATGTCATCAACTCATCAGCAGTCCACTCAGGACCATCGTTGGAGGGATGGGGAGGGAGGGAGGGAGGAAAAATGGTCACACAGCGACTTACTGTGGTGGAATAGGCTAGTGCTAGTCAGTCATTAATTGTTTGTTTTTTCTATAGGCAGCATTATCATTTTAAGCATTATCATTTTAGGCTACACAACGCATGTGGCATGGTTACAACATTGTTGGGCACTATACTGTATATCCACATTGAATACAAGCCATCGTCGGATATGATCAATATGCCTATCTGGAATTTTAGCATTGAACCATTAACCAATAGCAAGTCCTACTTTGCATTAATGACAACGTTAGCTGGCTATCAGTAAGGAAATATAAACGCAAAAAGGCCTTCACATTTGACAAGTCCAAACCATAGCCTGTGTCCTTCTGAAAACACGATTCCTATATGATCATGGCAATCCAATAGACGCGGCTTTTAACATTTCCAGATGTTTTGGTTTCTTGAGTCTGGGTTGCAAAGTGAGGACAAATCGACCTTCACGTTGGGGTTTCCCGTCGCCAAAACAGCCCTGGAGACCTAGAAAACAGACTTCATCATAGGCCTACCATTTGGCTTTGGTAATTGGCTTCCATGGAGGTCTTGGCAGTTAAACCCTATGGAGTTGTATCTTACCTAAAGGCAACAGAGCAGAAATCTGCATACGAAGGCATTTTCAATAGTTGGATGATATCTATGGAGACCTACCCCATACATTTCCATAAAACACGTGTCCAACTTAGCTTAGTTGATTCTAAAGAAGACTTATCACAGTTGTTTGATGGAATAAGGCATCCGGACGTATTTATTGTAGTCTGGCTCTCCCGTGTGTCCATTCTTCAGTACTGCAGTTGTATGGGAAAGGATAATTGCACCAAATTTACAATTGTATGCATTGCCTTCATTTCTTAATTTTCTTGAAGATGAGTAGTGCTTTGAAGGCTTTCAGGACTTTGCAGTTTTTCAAGGATGGCTTGTTGGTCTTGTTTGTTTTGAGGGGCTTGGGAGTGGTCTTGGTCAGGAACAAATATTCAACTATTTTCAGCTTCTCTGAGGTTAGTTGAAAAATCCTAGAAAGAAAATCACAGTACTTAGAGACAACATGCCCCATGTCCCTATAAGAGTAGATATTGACTAATGCCACGTTTACGTGCTATTGGAGTTATCGGAAATTCCTAGTTCCGACTAGGAAGGTTCACTTGAACGACCCTCCAAGTCGGTGGGAAACTGAGAAAAGTTTGTTGTCCGAGTTGTGCCGTTTCACCACTGTCATTTACCTTTTCAACCAAAAGATGACAACAAATCCGTTTTTGATAACTACAACCTTATCAATATGGATAATTAGGCTACATTTTACATTTCATAATGTAGCTAGATTGGCCATATTGTCAATGTTAAGCAAGCTAGCTAACTTTACTATTAGCAACATTAGCTAGCTCATCAAGCTAGCTAAAATCGTATTGGTTTAATAATTATTTCGACCAAAAAGCACATGAATGAAACAAAGTAGTATTTTCGACATCACAACTAGAAAGTAGGAAGTTCCGACGAGCATGTGAGCGCGGCACACCCCAAAAAAGGGTTGTGGCTGTATGTTTTAGTCTCATAGAATGCAAAGTACGTTTTAGGGTTAAGGATGGGATGAAATTCCTTTCTATAGGATCCATTCAGATGTACACTCATCAATAACTGGGCAGTCCGATCTCCTTCTGTAATAGGAAGTAGAGGCTAGAGAGACCGGTATGTGGATGAAGACAGAGAGGAAGGACACGGACTGACACCGAGTCGTGACTCAAACCCCCGAAACCGTGGCGGCATGCATGGTGCAGAGTCGAGAGTGTTAGCACTCGACCAGCCTCCGACACTAATCTATTTCAATCAAATTAATTGACTGTTGGACTCACCTCTGGCAGAGTAGCGCTGCCTCCTTCTTCTCCATGGCCAGAGCATGCTCGGCAGCAGAGACGTTCAGCTAAAGACTACATTAATTATATGTTAGTGTACAGCAAGACACCTTACAGTAACTAGCAAAAAGAAGCTAATAACACCTTATTGCAACTAGCTAACTTTAAAGTGAATGTTCTCACAAATATGGTCTGGATTTTGTCTTGTAGATTGTCAATCTGAGGAAAAAACTAAAATTGCATTATAAATGTGTGCAAAGACCCAATATGAGTGTTGATACTGGGGCTTATGGTTTAGATGAAGTACTTGGTAGCTTAGTTTACTATTGAGCGGTTATGGATCAGTAGTTGGCAGGCTGTCTTATTTAGGCTTACTTATGTTGCTTTTCCTCATGTTTGCCTTGAATCAGGGCTTTGGTCCTCATGTCATGTGAATGAAAACAAATCCTAATATGATCAAACTAATATCACATCCACTTACAGCTTTTTCAGAGTCTGTCTATACATATAATATAATAATATATAATATATATATACATCTTCTCAGTGATATGGAGTTTTTGATGTAGAGAGGATTTCGTAATTTTTGTCTGTTGCAAAGTAAACAGACTTCATAAAGTAATGAAAATATCAAGACAGAATAAAGTTACTCTGGCTGATGGGACATACAGTGCATTCGGAAAGTATTCAGACCCCTTGACGTTTTCCACATTTTGGTACGTTACAGCCTTATTCTAAAATGGATTAAATAAATCCCCATCAATCTACACACAATACCCCATAATGACAAAGCGAAAACAGGCTTTTAGACATTTTAGCAAATATATTAAAAATAAAAAACAGAATTAAGTATTCAGACCCTTTGCTATGAGACTCGAAATTGAGCTCAGGTTCATCCTGTTTTTATTGATCATCCTTGAGATGTTTCTACAACTTGATTGGACATGATTTGTAAAGGCACACACCGGTACCACAGTTGACAGTGTATGTCAGAGCAAAAACCAAGCCATGAGGTCGAAGGAATTGTCCGTAGAGCGCTGAGACAGGATTGTGTCGAGGCACAGATCTGGGGAAGGCTACCAAAAAATATCTGCAGCATTGAAGGTCCCCAAGAACACAGTGGCCTCCATCATTCTTAAATGGAAGAAGTTTGGAACCACCAAGACTCTTCCTAGAGCTGGCCTCCCGGCCAAACTGAGCAATTGGGGGAGAAGGGCTTTGGTCAGGGAGGTGACCAAGAACTCGATGGTCACTCTGACAAAGCTCCAGAGTTCTTCTGTGGGGATGGGAGAACCTTCCAGAAGGACAACCATCTCTGCAGCAATCCACCAATCAGGCCTTTATGGTAGAGTGGCCAGATGGAAGCCACTTCTCAGTAAAAGGCACATGACAGCCCGCTTGGAGTTTTCCAAAAGGCACCTAAAGGACTCTCAGACCATGAGAAACAAGATTATCTGGTCTGATTAAACCAAGATTGAACTCTATGGTCTGAATGCCAAGCGTCACGTCTGGAGGAAACCTGGAATTATCTCTACGGTGAAGCATGGGGGTGGCAGCATCATTCTGTGGGGATGTTTTTCAGCGGCAGGAACTGGGAGACTAGTCAGGATTGAGGGATAGATGAACAGAGCAAAGTACAGAGAGATCCTTGATGAAAACCTGCTCCAGAGCGCTCAGGACCTCAGACTGGGACGAAGGTTCACCTTCCAACAGGGCAAGCACACAGCCAAGACAACACAGGAGTGGCTTTGGGACAAGTCCCTGAATGTCCTTGAGTGGCCCAGCCAGAGCCCGGACTTGAACCCGATTGAATATCTCTGGAGAGATGTGAAAATAGCTGTGCAGTGACTCTCCCCATCCAACCTGACAGAGATTGAGAGGATCTGCAGAGAAGAATGGTAGAAACTCCCCAAATACAGTTGTGCCAAGCTTGTAGCGTCATACCCAAGAAGACTTGAAGCTGTAATCACTGCCAAAGGTGCTTCAACAAAGTACTGAGTAAAGGGTCTGAATACTTATGTAAATGTGATATGTCAGTTTTTATGTATTTATTTTTAGCAAAAATGTCTAAAAACAAAATTGGGTATTGTGTGTAGATTGATGAGGGGGGAAAAAACAATTTCATCCATTTTAGAATAAGGCTGTAATGTAACAAAATGTGGAAAAAGTGAAGGGGTCTGAATACTTTCCGAATGCACTGTATGTTGTGTGTTTGTAACATAGCCTACCCCAAAGACCCCTGTTCTCCTCCTCCAGTGTGGTTTTGTTCTGTAGAAAATTATGCATTTTTAAGTGCCAGCAAACAACTGATCCGTTGTAAAATATGATAGTATTTCCAGTTTGGGGGAAACTGAAAAGCAGGTCCTTTCTGTAATCAACACCCATTATTTACATCTACTTATTTCAATAACTTAACCAAATGTCTCCTAGCTTACACTGACTATACATTAACTTACTAGGGCCACATCCCTCATCTCAGTGACCTTGATCTCACTCTTTTCCTCACTCTTGATATCTGTAACAAAGGTGATTATTTGATCCACATATCAATGCAGCATTTAGTTGTGGATAATCCTGCATGCTTCTACCCTCGAACAATCCTGACAAGTAAGCTTAGTAGGTCGATAAACAGATTGCAATCTTTTTATACTCTGATCAAACTGTGGGTGTTGGTGGCACAGGGCATCCTGGCACCACCGTGATGCTCTTTAAGTGGTTCCATCAGTCCCACCTGTTGAGAGCCATAACAGGAACCCCATTAAGATAGCTCTTTATCATCATACCAAAAGAGTGAGTTTGATTGAGCAGTAATGGACTTACAACAGCTTTCAGTTTCTGTATGTGTTCATCACGCTCCTGGAGTCGTAGATGAAATGCCTCCATTTCTGCAGCTCTGATGTTCCGCTGTTCCTTCTTATCCTTGGGATAAAAAGAGATGGGCTCAATGTTAACTGTGTGATAAACATCTGACCATGACAATGAAACAAGTTGATAAATAGACTATACTTTGACCGTATGTTAATGGTTAAATACTTTTTTGTCTTTGCACCTATAGAACTACATACATTTCCAGTAACTAAACATTAGTCAATGTCATTCTATTAGACATGATGCCACATTGGTCATACACTGTAGAGGGAAGGGAAACTACCTAAAGTAGAGGACTGCGGGTATGCCCGCGACCTTTGCACCCGTGTGTCATAGTTCTTCAACTAAAACAAACCAGATTTAGAACATAAGTTACAATGATCATGGAAAAGTATATGTTATTCAAGTCCCTGGTCTGACTTGAATAGCTTCTGAAACATGCCAGTATCTCCATTTCAGACAATTTAATAATTGTGTCACATTTATTTTTCGATAGCTGGGCGATTTTCACGTTTAGCTGCATCTCAGTCACTGGTGATACAGAGGGGAATATGAAATTAGTCTTGGTTCAGGGATGACTAAGGAGCAAAATCTACTGTATAAAATGTAAATACAAAAGCATGCTTCTCCTTATCTGAGCTACTAATCAAAGGTAGAAAAACTCACATACAGTGGGGAGAACAAATATTTGATACACTGCTGATTTTGCAGGTTTTCCTACTACCAAAGCATGTAGAGGTCTGTAATTTTTATCATAGGTACACTTCAACTGTGAGAGACGGAATCTAAAACAAAATTCCAGAAAATCACATTGTATGATTTTTAAGAAAAAAGTATTTGATCCCCTGCTGATTTTGTACGTTTTCCCACTGACAAAGACATGATCAGTCTATAATTTTAATGGTAGGTTTATTTGAACAGAGAGAGACAGAATAACAACCAAAAAATCCAGAAAAACGCATGTCAAAAATGTTATGAATTGATTTGCATTTTAATGAGGGAAATAAATATTTGACCCCTCTGCAAAACATGACTTAGTACTTGGTGGCAAAACCCTTGTTGGCAATCACAGAGGTCAGATGTTTCTTGTAGTTGGCCACCAGGTTTGCACACATTTCAGGTGGGATTTTGTCCCACTCCTCTTTGCAGAACTTCTCCAAGTCATTAAGGTTTCGAGGCTGACGTTTGGCAACTCGAACCTTCAGCTCCCTCCACATATTTTCTATGGGATTAAGGTCTGGAGACTGGCTAGGCCACTCCAGGACCTTAATGTGCTTCTTTCTTGAGCCACTCCTTTGTTGCCTTGGCCGTGTGTTTTGGGTCATTGTCATGCTGGAATAACCATCCACGACCCATTTTCAATGCCCTGGCTGAGGGAAGGAAGTTCTCACCCAAGATTTGACGGTACATGGCCCCATCCATCGTCCCTTTGATGCGGTGAAGTTGTCCTGTCCCCTTAGCAGAAAAACACCCCCAAAGCATAATGTTTCCACCTCCATGTTTGACGGTGGGGATGGTGTTCTTGGGGTCATAGGCAGCATTCCTCCTCCTCCAAACACGGCAAGTTGAGTTGATGCCAAAGAGCTCGATTTTGGACTCATCTGACCACAACACTTTCACCCAGTTCTCCTCTGAATCATTTAGATGTTCATTGGCAAACTTCAGACGGGCCTGTATATATGCTTTTTTGAGCAGGGGGACCTTGTGGGCGCTGCAGGATTTCAGTCCTTCACGGTGTAGTGTGTTACCAATTGTTTTCTTGGTGACTATGGTCCCAGCTGCCTTGAGATCATTGACAAGATCCTCCCGTGTAGTTCTGGGATGATTCCTCACCATTCTCATGATCATTGCAACTCCACGAGGTGAGATCTTGCATGGAGCCCCAGGCTGAGGGAGATTGACAGTTATTTTGTGTTTCTTCCATTTGCGAATAATTGCACCAACTGTTGTCACCTTCTAACCAAGCTGCTTGGCGATGGCCTTGTAGCCCATTCCAGCCTTGTGTAGGTCTACAATCTTGTCCCTGACATCCTTGGAGAGCTCTTTGGTCTTGACCATGGTGGAGAGTTTGGAATCTAATTGATTGATTGCTTCTGTGGACAGGTGTCTTTTATACAGGTAACAAACTGAGATTAGGAGCACTCCCTTTAAGAGTGTGCTCCTAATCTCAGCTCGTTACCTGTATAAAAGACACCTGGGAGCCAGAAATCTTTCTGATTGAGAGGGGGTCAAATACTTATTTCCCTCATTAATATGCAAATCAATTTATAACATTTTTGACATGCGTTTTTCTGGATTTTGTTGTTCTTATTCTGTCTCTCACTGTTCAAATAAACCTACAATTAAAATTATAGACTGATCATTTCTTTGTCAGTCGGCAAACGTACAAAATCAGCAGGGGATCAAATACTTTTTTCCCTCACTGTAATTAATTTGTATTTTATTGCATGACATAAGTATTTGATACATCAGAAAAGCAGAACTTAATATTTGGTACAGAAACCTTTGTTTGCAATTACAGAGATCATACGTTTCCTGTAGGTCTTGACTAGGTTTGCACACACTGCAGCAGGGATTTTGGCCCACTCCTCCATACAGACCTTCTCCAGATCCTTCAGGTTTCGGGGCTGTCGTTGGGCAATATGGACTTTCAGCTCCCTCCAAAGATGTTCTATTGGGTTCAGGTCTGGAGACTGGCTAGGCCACTCCAGGACCTTGAGATGCTTCTTACGGAGCCACTCCTTAGTTGCCCTGGCTGTGTGTTTCGGGTCGTTGTCATGCTGGAAGACCCAGCCACGACCCATCTTCAATGCTCTTACTGAGGGAAGGAGATTGCTGACCAAGATCTCGCGATACATGGCCCCATCCATCCTCCTCTCAATACGGTGCAGTCGTCCTGTCCCCTTTGCAGAAAAGCATCCCCAAAGAATGATGTTTCCACCTCCATGCTCCACGGTTGGGATGGTGTTCTTGGGGTTGTACTCATCCTTCTTCTTCCTCCTAACACGGCGAGTGGAGTTTAGACCAAAAAGCTCTATTTTTGTCTCATCAGACCACATGACCTTCTCCCATTCTTCCTCTGGATCATCCAGATGGTCATTGGCAAACTTCAGACGGGCCTGAACATGCGCTAGCTTGAGCAGTGGGACCTTGCGTGCGCTGCAGGATTTTAATCCATGACGGCGTAGTGTGTTACTAATGGTTTTCTTTGAGACTGTGGTCCCAGCTCTCTTCAGGTCATTGACCAGGTCCTGCCGTGTAGTTCTGGGCTGATCCCTCACCTTCCTCATGATCATTGATGCCCCACGAGATGAGATCTTGCATGGAGCCCCAGACCGAGGGTGATTGACCATCATCTTGAACTTCTTCCATTTTCTAATAATTGCACCAAGAGTTGTTGGCTTCTCACCAAGCTGCTTGCCTATTGTCCTGTAGCCCATCCCAGCCTTGTGCAGGTCTACAATTTTATCCCTGATGTCCTTACACAGCTCCCTGGTCTTGGCCATTGTGGAGAGGTTGGAGTCTGTTTGATTGAGTGTGTGGACAGGTGTCTTTTATACAGGTAACAAATTCAAACAGGTGCAGTTAATACAGGTAATGAGTGGAGAACAGGAGGGCTTCTTAAAGAAAAACTAACAGGTCTGTGAGAGCCGGAATTCTTACTGGTTGGTAGGTGATCAAATACTTATGTCATGCAATAAAATGCAAATTAATTACTTAAAAATCATACAATGTGATTTTCTGGATTTTTGTTTTAGATTCCGTCTCACAGTTGAAGTGTACCTATGATAAAAAATTACAGACCTCTACATGCTTTGTAAGTAGGAAAACCTGCAAAATCGGCAGTGTATCAAATACTTGTTCTCCCCACTGTAGATATATCCTGCTTTTGAGCTATAAGAAAGAGAGACAAGGCAATGAGAACAACGTTCAAATATGGACTACATAATACATCATTAGAAGATCAATCAAAATGCAAAATGATTATTTTCTGCAATTCCTTTACTTTCCATAGGAAGTTGAACAGTGTGGAAATTGTTGTAACATGATAATAATACAAAAGGTTTACGCAAAGAAGGTCCTCCATAGGAATATCAGACAAAACAAAATCAGGGCAGCAGAGAGAGTGAGCTCCCATCCCACTCTAGGATGTGTTGCTCCAAACCATTCCTCTGCTAGAGAGGAGAGAAACTGGACAAACAAACGTCACATTTCCATTTATTATGGAATTCACATCAGATTGGATGGACTGTCAGTGAGGTAGAAAGGTAGCCTGCCATATAGGATATGTGGATCTCTATTTACCAGTGGTGTAAAGTACTTAGGTAAAACTACTTTAAAGTACTACTTGAGCTGTTTTATTTTTTTGGGGTATCTGTACTTGTCACGATCGTCGATAGATGAAGCGGACCAAGGCGCAGCGTGATAAGCGTACATACTTTATTGTGTACACACACGAACCAAAACAATAAACAAACGATACGTGAAGTCCTAGGTTAAATAACACAAACCTTAACGGAACAAGATCCCACAATGACTAGTGAAAACAGGCTGCCTAAGTATGGTTCCCAATCAGAGACAACGAGCTACAGCTGCCTCTGATTGGGAACCACCCTGGCCAACATAGATCTAAACGATCTAGAATGAAAACATAGGAAAATCCACACCCTGGCTCAACATTTAAGAGTCCCCAGAGTCAGGGCGTGACAGTACTTTACTTTTACTATTCATAGTTTTGACAACTTTTACTTTTACTTCACTACATTCCTAAAGACAATGATGTAATCTTTACTCCATACATTTTCCCTGACACCCAAAAGTACTTTTGAATGATTAGCAGGACAGGAAAATGGTCCAATTCACACACTTATCAAGAGAACATCCTTGGCGGACTCACTAAACACACACGCTTTGTTTGTAAATTATGTCTGAGTGTTGGAGTGTGCCCCTGGCTATCCATCAATTTAAAAAACAAGAAAATTGTGCCATCTGGCTACTTTTACTTTTTATCAATGTTCCCTCAAAAAATTTTGGGCACTGAGCAAATTTCAGGTCTGCTGAGCGGAAACTTGAACATTGTGAAAATTCTGTGCAACTTCCAGCACGCATTTACTGTGAACACTGAGGCTGTACCCGCTTTAAGTTACAGTTTTAACAGTGGTCAAGTAGGCTACTGTAGCTATTTGATCATAATGTAGGCCTACCAGAGTGGCCTACCATCAAAAACAATGGAGAAAATGCATCCCATAACATTTTAACATGGAAATAGGTGTTCTATCATTCAGCCTACGGTAGCAGCCAATGTGTGGTGTTCAATGTAAGCCTACATTCCATGAGACTTTTGAAGAAAAAAAATAACATGCAGGGCTTGACATTAACCTGTCCTTCAGACAAGGGGGTGACTAAAAATGTTGTTTTGTTGTTTGATGCAAGAAACCACTTTACAAAATAAAATGCATTATTATTCCCATCCCATTATTACAGAGAATCAGACAAATTATGCTACCCTCTGCCTATTGGCTATTCAAGCCTGTCTCAAAATACAACACTGCCCCTTTAAGAAAAAAAAAGTTATTTACCTGACTCACTTTTCAAAGATGTCTATAAAAATTTACAGGTTTTGTGCTCTTGTAGGAAGCAATCACTCCCCTATTGCTGACTACAAATGATCTATGACTGGGCTAATAACTCACTAACTAGCAAAGGATATGAACAAAATGTGCACACGTGGCTACATGCAGCTCTCGCTTTGATCTCAAAACAAACGCATTTACTCACGACCACAGCTGTAAACACAGTCCAGTTCAAAGTAAATGGCACAGATTCATATACAGTGCATTTGGAAAGTATTCAGAGCCCTTGACTTTTTCCACATTTTGTTACGTTAAAGCCTTATTCTAAAATTTATTAAATTGTTTTCCCCCATCATCAAATCTATTACAAATAAAAAACTGAAATATCACATTTACATAAATATTCAGACCCTTTACTCAGTACTTTGTTGAAGCACCTTTCGAAGCGATTACAGCCTCGCGTCTTCTTGGGTATTACACTACAAGCTTTGCACACCTGTATTTGTGGAGTGTCTCCCATTCTTCTCTGCAGATCCTCTCAAGCTCTGTCAGGTTGAATGAAGAGTGTCACTGCACCGCTATTTTCAGGTCTCTCCAGAGATGTTCGATCTGGCTCTGGCTGGGCCACTCAAGGACATTCAGAGACTTGTCCTGAAGCCACTTGGCTGTGTGCTTAGGGTCATTGTCCTGTTGGAAGGTGAACCTTCGCCCTAGTCTGAGGTCCTGAGCGCTCTGGAGCAGGTTTTCATCAAGGATCTCTCTGTACTTTGCTCTGTTCATCTTTCCCTCAGTCCTGACCAGTGGCGGCTGGTGAAAAATATTCTCGGTGGGGCTGTGCCATACTTTTTTTTTCCTGTAACCATCGCAATATATTTTAACACAAACTGCAGGAAAGCAGTGCTCAGTGAAACATTCAGTAATTATTTAATGCCAATATTAAAAAGTTGAGGCATTCTTACACAAAAACATATTACACAAACCCAAGCCTTTCATTTGCATTTAAAGTGAACTTTTCACCATTGGTAGTAAACAGGCAACGCAACAGGCATGCTGTCAGAACAGAGTGGAAAGTGGACAATAACATGAAATTATTATAAAGTTTATAGGAAATCTTACACTGTATAAAAGGATGTATAATATAGAAATGGATATCAAGTGGATGAACTCAAACCTTTGACTGGAAGAATAGCATACAGTATTTTATGATCATACTAAATGTGACTAATTGTTAATGTGCTCCAGAACTGCAACAATTAATTGATACAAAACAACATATATACAGTAATATTAGCAAAGACACTATTAAGACTTTCTAGAGTACCATATATAACTGGATTTTTTATGCTAAGGTCAACTATATACAAAGAAACATGCGGCCAGAGCTGCTCTGTGTGTGTGTGTCTGTCATCTTATTTGTACAGGAATTTTATATATATATATAGACAGACAGACAGACAGACAGACAGATAGTGTGTATATACACACAAACTATGTCTAGTAACTGCTTTTAACCTGTGATGTACATAATTAACTGATGTTATTACATTTTAAAGCCTTTTTCTATTACATTTGTGAGAGGGATGCAACATCATTTTGTTCTGCTGTGCACTTAGCAATAAAGTTAATCTTCAATAACAACTAGGCCTCTTCTAGAAATTGACCTGGTGGACACCTGAATAATTATTACAAACTGTGTAGTACTTTCCTGCATTATTATCAACATCTGATTGTGTCTTCTCTTTCCTTTTAAAATATTAAAACAAATATAATTGTGACGGCTCTATGATAATCACTCACTTTGATGACCAGACACATTTAGGCTTTTAAACTGTTGTAAGTGAACTATTCATCTTTCTAACAACATCTTTATCAGCCAATAGTAAATATAGTTATTTACCTGATTGTTAGCATGCTGTCTGTGAACCTCTGGACAAGTGCTTTAATGAAGACAGGGTCGATGTTCCTCTTCTGCAGCTGGCTGAAAAGCATGTCCACATTTGGCATGATCTTGTGGAACAGTGCCAGGAAAAAACAGAAAGCCTCGTCTTCGAGCATCCTCACAAAGCCCCCCGCCTCTCTGACAGTCGGGGCATCAAAGTTCCCAGAGTCTCTGATGGTCTGGAAACACGTTAGTGGGTGGAAACGTCAGTCGTCTCGTCAGCTTGAATGGCGATAAAATCAGCACTCTTTACTTCCTCCAGGATGTAATCCTTAAGCACTGACAGCATACATTCCAACAGCTCGTTCTGTATCGTCTTTGACGTGCCCTTAAAAACGGTAGCTGTCTTCAGGTGCTCCTCCAGCACACTGTCGAGGGAGGCAACAAAATCCACTAAGCCCCGGAAAATGCCGGGGTTGTCCGAGGAGTCAGTCTCCTCGTGCCCACGCAAGGCCAACTCAAAAGCCCCACAGAACTTCACACAATCAATAATTTTGGATAGAATGTGCCTGTTTTTATCCACCTCCTCATTGTGTTTCCTCACCGCAATCCTGTGGCCGTCATCCAGCTGCGTAGCAATGTTCACCCTTCCTAATACAGCTAGCTTTACAGAGTTGTCCATGTGTGCCCTGGTGTTCTCATGTTTCTTTACCTTCTCTGACAGGTGCTTCATATCCCTCACTCCGGTACCTGTCCATGCTGAATCTGACCCCGTCCGGCCCGTCGTTTTAAAAAGCAAGCACGGAAAGCAAAATAAAGCATTAGCATCAGTGCACCCAGCTAGCCAAGCCTTCCTGGTGTACCAGCTACGGGAGAAGCCGCGCATATACTGCTTCCCTTTCTCGCTAGCCTGCTGTCTGATTGAGAGGTCAGGTTGATCTGGGCCCAGCTCTTTCACCCGAACTTTCTCTGACAAAGTTCTCCTCTCAAACGGATCTTGGAGGAGAGATTTCACCGAGTTAGGGTTGGGTCTTGGAGGAGTAACGTTTGCGCTCACCATTGTCATCTAGTAAAAATGGCGCCACTGGAGCCCGGTCCTTATTTTATCAGGGGCGAGCTTGGGGCGATAAAATAATCGCCCTCCTTGGATTCGAATTAAAATCTCTGATTAGCTACATTTTATGTCATACATTCATATCTTAAATTAGCAATTGGCTTAACTGCTACGTAGACCCGCCTCCTCGGGGCACTTTCTGTATCGCCCAGAGCTGACGAGGCGTTTGACAGGCAGAGGAAAGGTTGCGAATATGATTTTCTATCATATCTTACACATATTACTGTGTGCATTCCATATTTCAAACACACAAATATTGACATACTGATGTTTTTATTATTATTATTATTATTTTTATTTATTTTTTATTTTATTTTTTAAAATAATTTTATTTAAGGGGGCGGCGCCCTAGCGCCCTCTATCGGCCAGCCGCCACTGGTCCTGACTAGTCTCCCAGTCCCTGCCACTGAAAAACATCCCCACAGCATGATGCTGCCATCCCCATGTTTCACCATAGAGATGTTGCCAGGTTTTCTCCAGATAAGGCTGTAACATAACAAAATGTGGTAAAAGGGAAAGGGTCTGAATACTTTCCGAATGCACTGTATGGCAATGGTCTATTTGAATATAGGCCTACTGCAGCTCTGATTGGTAATGCCGCACTGGTCTAGAGTACGGGCTGAGTCGTGTGCAATAGAATCCTACTCTGATGCGTTCTGCCTACAACAAAATATCTTGCATAGTTCGTTTTGTTTCGGTATGTCGCATTGAAAGTGGCTAGTGAGTAAAAGGAAACGTACATGAGTAAAGGGAAACGTTGATGGTGTTAACTAACAGGGAAAATTCAATCTCGTGCTTCTCTCTGTTGGCTAATATTTGTGCACTCTGCGCGACAGTCCCGGGGAGCTGCGAGGCAGTCTCTGGGCTACTGCGGGCCCGCGCACCCACGCAGTTTAGAGGGAGCCCCCCTTTCCAACTGCTACCACTAATAGCCTACTTCAAGAAAAGCAAGCACACACATTGTATTCAGGAAATGTCCTTGTCTAGTTTTATACTTAGGCCTACATCCTTTAGTCCTCCAAGAAAAAGCGTGACTATGATTTTTACCTGCATGCTATGTAACGTCATAATAGAGACAATATCAAGCCGCGCCCCTTAGTTACTGTTGCGAGGTCGGACACTTTTTCCCGCGAATCGCATTTCCCCATTGAAATAGATGGTAGGCCTACCATTCAAAATGATGTCAAACTGTGTTGATACAGATGATGAAATTAAACCCATTGTCAAAGAATAATGGGCTCTTGATTGACAAGTTGATGCACCAACTATTGTATCATAGGCGTAATTATTATAATTCTATAGCCAGCAGCAAGGTCTGATTGCAAGAGCCCATTGTCAAAGAATAATGGGCTCTTGATTGACAAGTTGATGCACCAACTATTGTATCATAGGCGTAATTATTATAATTCTATAGCCAGCAGCAAGGTCTGATTGCATATTTTTTTTTACAAAAACAGGCAGAGTTTAGGGCCTAAAAAACTTTCTAGTAGGATCTTTTGGTTTAGCTCTTCAACAGTTGACCTTCGACAGTAGCCTAAGCCTGGACATAGTCCTTAGCCGTGGTATATTGGCCATATATCACAAACCCCCGAGGTGCCTTATTTCTATTATAAGGTGGTACCTGAGGAGCGATGGGGTGAGGTTGTGTTCCTCTAAGCGGGGAGGTAAGCTTGGCTTCTTCTTTATATGTGTTGAGTAAAGCTTAAACCATGCATTTAGATTGTAGGTAGGTATTGTAGGTAGTTTATCCAGGTAGTTATTGTAGGTAGTTATTGTAGGTAAGTATTGTAGTGTATTCGGCTGAGCCCGGTGAAGCACGAGGCTAGCTAGCTAACCCACTACCTGGACCATTAACGCTAGCTAGCGGTTAGCAACACCGCAGCCACTGCTAGCTGGCCAACTATACCAGCTAGCAGTACTGTAGCAACTAAATACATTTCAACGGAACGATTTGATTAGTGTAAAGTTAGCTAGCTACATAGTTGTCTTGGTATCAAAGACAAAGGTGTAGTATAGAGAAACTATCGAGGTTAGCTAGCCAGCTACATTTTCAAACAGTCAACACCGCAGCCACTGCTAGTTAGCCAACATTACCAGCTAGCAGTACTGTATCATTTTAGTCAATGAGAATTTTGCAACGTAAGCTTCACTTTCTGAACATTCGAGATGTGTAGTCCACTTGTGTAGCTAGCATGACTGACTTTGTGCTAGCTAGCCAACATTTAATTACTTCTGCGTTATGAAAGGAACTAGACATGGACATGAATGATCCATTGGTAGTTTGTTGTAACCAAGTATTGGTGCTAAACCGTGTGTTATTGCGTCATAGGATACGGTGCCCTGGGCGGTTTTCACAGAAGAATACTGTACCAAGTTAGCTAGCTGAATAAACTAAGTTAGTCTATTCCTGGAAACATTGAACTACTGTAGATTACAGCAATGATACATTCTAAAGTGGAAGTTGGAAGAGTTGTATTTGAGTGTTTCAGTGAAAGGTTAGTGAGGGAGGCCTCGCTGCCCCAGATGTTTAGTTAATTTCATTCCGATCTCCTTTGCATTAGTGTAGCCTTTTCTGTAGCCTGTCAACTATGTGTCTGTCAATGCTTGTTCTCTCCTCTCCGCACAGGCAATACAAACGCCTCACACCGCGTGGCTGCTGCCTCTCTAACCTGGTGGTCCCTGCACGCACGACCCACGTGGAGTTCCAGGTCTCTGGCAGCCTCTGGAACTGCCGTTCTGCGGCCAACAAGGCAGAGTTCATCTCAGCCTATGCTAACCTCCAGTCCCTCGACTTCTTGGCACTGACGGAAACATGGATTACCACAGAAAACACTGCTACTCCTACTGCTCTCTCCTCGTCTGACCATGTGTTCTCGCATACCCCTAGTCAGCGGGCGGTGGCACAGGAATCCTCATCTCTCCCAAGTGGACATTCTCGCTTTCTCCCCTGACCCATCTGTCTATCTCCTCATTTGAATTCCATGCTGTCACAGTCACTAGCCCATTCAAGCTTAACATCTATATCATTTATCGCCCTCCAGGTTCCCTTGGAGAGTTCATCAATGAGCTTGACGCCTTGATAAGTTCCTTTCCTGAGGATGGCTCACCCCTCACAGTTCTGGGTGACTTTAACCTCCATACGTCTACCTTTGACTAATTTCTCTCTGCCTCCTTCTTTCCACTCCTCTCCTCTTTTGACCTCACCCTCTCACCATCTCCCCCTACTCACAAGGCAGGCAATACGCTTGACCTCATCTTTACTAGATTCTGTTCTTCTACTAATCTCACTGCAACTCCCCTCCAAGTCTCCGACCACTACTTTGTATCCTTTTCTCTCTCGCTCTCCTCCAACACTACTCACTCTGCCCCTACTCAGATGGTAATGCGCCGTCGCGACCTTCACTCCCTCTCTCCAGCTACTCTTTCCTCTTCCATCCTATCATCTCTTCCCTCTGCTCAATCCTTCTCCCTCCAATCTCCTGATTCTGCCTCCTCAACCCTCCTCTCCTCCCTTTTCCTCTCCTTCCCCTATCCTCCCGGCCGTCTCGGTCCTCCACTCCTGCTCCGTGGCTTGACGACTCATTGCGAGCTCACAGAACAGGGCTCCGGGCAGCCGAGCGGAAATGGAGGAAAACTAGACTCCCTGCCAACCTGTCATCTTTTCACTCCCTCCTCTCTACATTTTCTTCCTCTGTTTCTGCTGCTAAAGCCACTTTCTACCACTATACATTTTAAGCCTCTGCCTCTAACCCTAGGAAGCTCTTTGCCACCTTCTCCTCCCTGCTGAATCCTCCTCCTCCTCCTCCCCCTCCCTCCTCCCTCTCTGTGGATGACTTTGTCAACCATTTTGAAAAGAAGGTTGACGACATCCGATCCTCATTTATTAAGTCAAATGACACCGCTGGTCCTGCTCACGCTGCTCTACCCTATGCTTTGACTTCTTTCTCCGCTCTCTCTCCAGATGAAATCTTGCGACTTGTGACGGCCGGCCGCCCAGCAACCTGCCCGCTTGACCCTATCCCCTCCTGTGTTCTCCAGACCATTTCCGGAGACCTTCTCCCTTACCTCACCTCGCTCATCAACTCATCCTTGACCACTGGCTATGTCCCTTCCGTCTTCAAGAGAGCGAGAGTTGCACCCCTTCTCAAAAAACCTACACTCGATCCCTCCGATGTCAACAACTACAGACCAGGATCCCTTCTTTCTTTTCTCTCCAAAACTCTTGAGCGTGCCGTCTTTAGCCAACTCTCTTGCTATCTCTCTCAGAATGACCTTCTTGATCCAAACCAGTCAGGTTTCAAGACTGGTCATTCAACTGAGACTGCTCTTCTCTGTGTCACGGAGGCTCTCCGCACTGCTAAAGTTAACTCTCTCTCCTCTGCTCTCATCCTTCTAGACCTATCTGCTGCCTTTGATACTGTGAACCATCATATCCTCCTCTCCACCCTCTCCGAGTTGGGCATCTCCGGCGCGGCTCACTCTTGGATTGCGTCCTACCTCACTGTCTCCGCACCACGTGCTCTCACCACTGGTGTCCCCCATGGCTCAGTTCTTGGCCCTCTCCTATTCTCTCTATACACCAAATCACTTGGCTCTGTCATATCCTCACATGGTCTCTCCTATCATTGCTACGCAGACGACACACAATTCATCTTCTCCTTTCCCCCTTCTGATAACCAGGTGGCGAATCGCATCTCTGCATGTCTGGCAGACATATCAGTGTGGATGATGGATCACCACCTCAAGCTGAACCTCGGCAAGACGGAGCTGCTCTTCCTCCCGGGGAAGGACTGCCCGCTCCATGATCTCGCCATCACGGTTGACAACTCCATTGTGTCTTCCTCCCAGAGTGCAAAGAACCTTGGCGTGACTCTGGACAACACCCTGTCGTTCTCCGCTAACATCAAAACGGTGACCCGATCCTGTAGGTTCATGCTCTACAACATTCGCAGAGTATGACCCTACCTTACACAGGAAGTGGCACAGGTCCAAATCCAGGCACTTGTCATCTCCCGTCTGGATTACTGCAACTCGCTGTTGGCTGGGCTCCCTGCCTGTGCCATTAAACTCCTACAACTCATCCAGAATGCTGCAGCCCGTCTGGTGTTCAACCTTCCCAAGTTCTCTCACGTCACCCCGCTCCTCTGCACACTCCACTGGCTTCCAGTTGAAGCCCGCATCTGCTACAAGACCATGGTGCTTGCCTACGGAGCTGTGAGGGGAACGGCACCTCCGTACCTTCAGGCTCTGATCAGTCCCTATACCCAAACGAGGGCATTGCGTTCATCCACCTCTGGCCTGCTGGCCCCCCTACCTTTGCGGAACCACAGTTCCCGCTCAGCCCAGTCAAAACTGTTCGCTGCTCTGGCACCCCAATGGTGGAACAAGCTCCCTCACGACGCCAGGACAGCGGAGTCACTCACCACCTTCCGGAGACACTTGAAACCCCACCTCTTTACCTGGGATAGGATAAAAGTAATCCTTCTTCCCTCCCCCTACCCCCGCCCCACCCCAAAAAAGTGGGGTGAATGCACCAATTTGTAAGTCGCTCTGGATAAGAGCGTCTGCTAAATGACGAAAATTTAAAATGTTTAAATGTACCAACGTAATTAGAGCAGTTAAAATAAATGTTTTGTCATACCTGTGGTATACGGTCTGATCAGTATTCAGGGCTCGAACCACCTTGTTTATAATTCCACTTATATTGTTTGGTTGGTTCTTATTTCCCTATAGGCTATCTATTTAGTAATTAGTTTCCCCAAAGTAGGCTATATATTTTGTTTTCATTACATTTTTTGCCAGTATCATTAGTATTTACCCTGCGCAAGTCTAATGTGTTGAGGAAATGTGCTTCTGGTTCTTCTCGTATTTGAGTTAAACATTTCAATTAATTAATTTACCCGTTTGCAATCCTCCAAGATAAGTTGATGTTCAGGTGCACGAACACCTGCAACACTCACAAGAAAGAAGATGTGTTTTTATTTTCATAAATAAGTCTATAGGCCTAAGTTTCCCTTTGTTTGTAGACTAATTCGCATGTCTCGAGCTCCATGTCCTCTGTCATTGTCAATATCAAGTAGGCCGTTATACGTATGCACTTTGGTATTGGAATCTAGGCTTACTACAGGAATCAGAGCTGCTTTTTTACTACATATAACTGTTTCAGGTTCTCCTCAGCTTAAATTCTACCTTTAATAATGAGTCTATAACAATTTAGCTACCATAAAAAAAACTTTTAGATACCCTAATAAGCATTCCTTCTCTGCATTCCTTCCTTCTCTCTATAGTTGACCTTTTTGACATCAACGTTACAGCACAGTGTTGACCACAAGATGGAGACAGAGTAAAGGAAATGGACATATCAAAATGGAAACGGTTTCTCAAACATACAGGAAGATTACTACCACAGGTTGCTGTGAAGTACAGCGACCTGTTTGCACCTATCAGTAATGAATAGACTCGTTTGTCCTTTACAGGAATGCATTTTGCACCATAATGGATAGTGTAACCATACAGCTACACTAGAGTGTTTCATTCCATGATTTGT
This sequence comes from Coregonus lavaretus, assembly GCF_964263955.1. NCBI lineage: Eukaryota > Metazoa > Chordata > Actinopteri > Salmoniformes > Salmonidae > Coregonus > Coregonus lavaretus. The sequence goes on from NW_028156766.1 coordinate 69,019, forward strand.
ATTAAAGAGTTTTAGTCAAATAAAGAAGACAGAGAGATCTACTGTCCTAAAATTAACCTTGCTACTATCAGCAGTTTTTCACGCATGTCCGTGCACACACACAAATGCATGCTCACACACACGCACACACACACACACACACACACACACACACACACACACACACACACACACACACACACACACACACACACACACACACACACACACACACACACACACACACACACACACACACACACACACACACACACACACACACACACACTCTCTCTCTAATACACCAGATGTGTTATTGGGAGGTATCACAGGAACATGTGCAGTCTGACAGGCCGTCTAGTCTCACTCCAGCGTTGAGGACAGAGCCAGACCAGCAGCTAGCCACCAGGGGAGGAGGAGGAAAAAGGAGAGGAGGAGGAGGAGGAGGGGAGGTTGGGGCCCGAGGGAGCCCAGGCAGGATCACATATCTCTGGGCTAATTTCTCACATGGTGGAGGAGCCTCCCATCTCATTTCCTCCTCCAAGCCCAACATCCTCCCAGGAAAATAATTTACAAGGTAACAAAACAGGATTGTGTGTCTGAATGAGAGCAATGTTGTCCTCCCACCCGGTCCGGAGAGTGTGAGTGAGAATGAGAGGGAGAGAAGGAGAGAGGGGAGAGATGGTGTGCAGCACTGCCAGAGAAAGACAAGCTGATGGTGGATATACGACCCTAGAGAGAGGGAGAGGGGGAGCGAGACAAAGGTGAGAAGGGAGAGCGAGACATAGAGGAATATTGAAATAGAGAGGGAGAGACAAAGGGGCTACAGAGAGATTGAGAGGGAGAGAAAGATCGAGTAGTCTATTGTCTCACACCTGAGGCCTGCATTTTACATTTACATTTGAGTCATTTAGCAGACGCTCTTATCCAGAGCGACTTACAGTTAGTGAGTGCATACATTTTTCATACTGGCCCCCCATGGGAATCGAACCCACAACTCTGGCGTTGCAAGCGCCATGCTCTACCAACTGAGCTACAGGAGGTAGGAGAGTGTCAGAGTTGAGCAACACTCCTTCACAGACTGACTGCAGGGTCTCTCACCTGCACATCCTATCAGTAGACATAGCGCCAGTTGTACTAAACATTTGTAGCTGGTCATGCAAAATGACAAATTAAGGTTATGGGAAGGTAAAAGATAAAGATTGATTTCAATTTTAGATTTCAATATAGTGTTTTTAATGAGAAAAAAAGGTGCAAAGTTGAGAAAGTCCGTCCCCTTAAGTTTTTTTTTCTCTCTAAGGAGCCTGTTGGATCTCTCTACGACTGCATCCTAAATGGCACCCTATCCCCTATATAGTGCACTACTTTTGACCAGGGAGCATGGGGCTCTGGTCAAAAGTAGTGCACTACATGGGGAATTAATAGGGTGCCATTGAAGACAGAACCTACTTCTCCTGGACAGGTATTGTCACCTGCATTTTCATCAACAGCCCATGTGAAAGAGGGGAGGTTACATAAAATGACAGGGTTTAAGACTTCCACGTTTCTCTCAATGCTGAGTTGCACATTTCAGAATCTTCTAATGTCCCTAAAACAGCCCAGACAGGCTGTGAACCACCTATAGACCTCATTTCCACTTAGGAATGGAATGGGGATGAATGAGAGTGTGGCAACACAGGAGAGGTGTGTGTTTATGTGATTCCATACTCTGAATAAATATAGAAGAGACAGTTAGATAAGCATTTAAATAATAAAGTGTGTGTTCAATTAAAATAAGACAAAAAAATATCAATTTGTATGAAGGGAATTGGGATACTTTGCTGTATTGACCTAAATGACATTGTCAGGATTTTGATGAGCAAACTTTAGGATGAAAGGTTTACCCATAGAGATAGTATAATTCATTTAATTGATAATGAATAATCCACGTTTTTTTTAAGAGTGCCTCCTGGCTGCAATATGAGGAATTGCAACCAGCAATGTGAGCACTTTTAACAGTTCATGGTGATTTTTTTTATTAATAACAACCTTTTTCTAATAACTATGAATATGCTATAGGTCTATTGTTTTACTTGCTCACTCAGTTTGAGTCCATGACAATCTGTGTGTTTTAGAATGGAATGGAATTAATTGTAAATCATTGTCTTACTGTAATGTAATAATAACACAGTCCTGCTCTATGCATTAAACTGAGGCCGTCAACTGACAGATACTTCAGTGTCCGTGGAACTCATTGAGGGACTAAATTAATCTGAACACACACAGGAGAAAAGGTATTTCAAGGTTAAGCAGAAAATTGTTTGTGTGTGTGTGTGTGTGTGTGTGTGTGGGGGGGGGGGGGGGGGGGAGCCAGAGGTGGAGGAATGTTGTGCACTGGGATAGCAGCATAGAACACCCAGGAGAGGAAACAAAGTGTGGGTTAAGCAAACACACAGACATGTATCTCAGGTGTGTTTTAAGTGCAGCACCAGCAGCAGTAATTAGTGATGTCTCAGAGTGTGCCTTCACTTTTAAACTTGTTAATTAATAATGATCCCACTCCTGTCCCAGTCCTGCTTGTTTCTCAGGGTACGGGCTTGACTGATTAGTGTTCCTCATTGCCAAAGGGATTCATGCATAAGTGTTCTTGTCACCTACCGAATCTCCAACCTGCCCTGAGGGTACTGGTACAGAGATCAGCTATGTTTCATTAACATGCTTAGTGTGTGTGTTTGTGGGTGGGGGGGCGTTTGTGTGTGTGTGTGTGCGTATGTGCATGCATGTGTGCGTGCATGTGCGTGTTTGTACAGCACTACTGTAATATCTGAGTCTAGAATACTTGATTACTGTACTGAAAGATCCACATGTGTAATCAACTCATCACACTCGTATTAGAATGTGACCTCTTTTCTCTCTTTCCCACTCTCTCTTTTTTTCTCTCTCCCCCACGCTCAGCCTGGCTGGTGATTAAACACAACGTGTTATTTAAAGACTCAAATCACAGAGAGACTCTTGATGTCTCTGTTTGCATTAGAGCCGGAGCCTGCAAATGGACCTTCAAAAGCCCATCACACTCAATTAGACTGCTGTTCTGACGATGTGCTCATGTGGCCCTGTTAACGTGTGAACTAGACAGATAGACAACTAGTGTAGTCTTTGGTTGAGTGTGGCAATACATTGACATTCAGAGACAGACATACTATACCCATACTAACACACGTACACATGCATGTGAATGCACACACAAACATATGGAGATCGATTAGTGCCAAACACCTCTAACAGGGAACAGCAGAACATTTGACTGGTTTCTTTCTTCTATGTCACTATCATACTCACCTTAGTGACCCCCTTTCGCTCTCTGCTCTAATCAGGGAGAGGCGGTTGTCCTGCGCTGCAGAGGTTTGTGTGTGTGCGTGTGAACGGTGTGTGCATGTGCGTGTGTGTGCAAGTGTGTGTGTGTGTGTGTGTGTGTGTGTGTGTGTGTGTATGTGTGTGTGTGCAAGTGTGTATGTGTGTGTGTGAATGGTGTGTCTGGTGCCTGGGGGGAAATCAGCCAGATGAAAGGTGATGATAAGGTCTGGCTACTCAGTATAGTGACAGCTGTATATTCATCTAAAGAAGTTCTGACAAATCAAACAGATTTTCTTTCTCCCTCCCCTCTTCACTCGCTGTAAAAACCCACCCCTGGAGCCCTCATCATCCAGCAGAGGTACAGGACTTGAAACAAAATTGATTTCATCTTTAAGGGGATGGGGCTGCTTTGAAACAGCACCAGCTGCCGGTGATGCATCCCTTTTCTTTTTAAACACTTCAACAAACTTGAGTCATATTGTGACAGATAAAGGTCTGAACATCAGCACTTCAAACTCATTCTGTAATTGAGAGATGAAACAGACACATTTTGCAGGTTCTGAGAGTCCCGGTCAGACCGGGAACATCAATGGGCCCTGCCCGGGAGTGACACAGAGCGTTGTGCAGCTCCTAGAGGATTTGAGCACAGTTGTGCAACAGCCTATGTAAATATTACTTAAATGCAGGATACAGTATTAGTCAAAGGCATGCTGTCCTGTATTCATAAAGCACCTCAGAGTAGGCTTGCTTATCTAGGATTAGTTTGACCTTTAACATGCTAATGAAGAAGATGACATGGACAGGAGAGACCTGATCCTAGATCAACACTCCTAGTCTGAGATGCTTTATGAGTACAGGCCACTGATTCTACAGGGGAGAATCTGTAGAATCAGATGAATAGCCTGTGGCTCTCTGGTAGCCATTTGAATCACACACCTCTACAGAGAATTACAATGTCAAACACATGCAAGTATTATAACACAGTCAAAATAAATGGTCATAATAGACATTAAAAAAAGTAAATGCCACATTAACCTCTACAGGATCGGTGTCCCTATACTGGGATGGCTGCTGCTCAATATGACATAGACATGTATTATATGGGCAGAAAGCTTCAATTCTTGTTAAGTGTCCAATTTACAGAAAAGTGTCCAATTTACAGAAAAAAAATACTATGCTATTGTTTGAGGATAGTGCACAACAACAAAACACTTTTGTCACGGCAACTGGTTTGATACATTCACCTCTGAAGGTAAATAATGTACTTACATTCAGTAATCTTGCTCAGATTTGTCATCCTGAGGGTCCCAGAGATAAAATGTAGCATAGTTTTGTTTGATAAAATCCATTTTTATATTCAAATGTAGGAACAGGGTTTTGATCTTTGTGTTTAAAACAATTTTGTAAAAAAAAAATTTGTTACAATAAAGGCTTATCATTACGATCATCACTAGAAATGATCATGATAAACGAAACCAACAAATAATAGAAAAAACATGGTGACACATTCGACACATATTAGCCACTATTTGTTAGACATAATAAATACATATTAGTATTTAATAAAGAGCAAGTTACACAAGAGACAGATTCTAAGTAAGCTGTCTCAATGTGGGACTAATACGGACATAGTACCTTAAAATGTGTTCCCTATTCTAACGTGTAGCCATATGTAGTTTATTGGTTGCGTACAAAGATTTGCAGATGTTATCGAAGGTGAAGCGAAATGCTTGTGTTTCTAGCTCCAACAGTGCAGTAATAATAACTAGCAATACAAAACAATACGCACATAATCCAAAAAGTTAAAAGAAAGAAGTTGAGAAATATCAGAACAAGCAATATCAGAGTCCGGAATATAAATATATATACAGTGCATTCGGAAAGTATTCAGACCCCTTGACTTTTTCCACATTTTGTTACGTTACAGCCTTATTCTAAAATTGATTAAATAAAACATTTTCCTCATCAATCTACACACAATACCCCATAATGACAAAGCGAATTACAGGTTTTTAGAAATACCTTATTTACATAAGTATTCAGACCCTTTGCTATGAGACTCGAAATTGAGCTCAAGTGCATCCTGTTCCCATTGATCATCCTTCAGATGTTTCTACAACTTGATTGGAGTCTACCTGTGGTCAATTCAATTGATTGGACATGATTTGGAAAGGCTATATAAGGTCCCACAGTTGACAGTGCATGTCAGAGAAAAAAACAAGCCATGAGGTCGAAGGAATTGTCTGTAGCGCTCCGAGACAAGATTGTGTCGAGGCACAGATCTGGGGAAGGCTACCAAAGAATTCTGCAGCATTGAAGGTCCCCAAGAACACAGTGGCCTCCATCATTCTTAAATGGAAGAAGTTTGGAACCACCAAGACTCTTCCTAGAGCTGGCCGCCCGGCCAAACTGAGCAATCGGGGGAAAAGGGTATTGGGAGGGGAGGGGACCAAGAACCTGATGGTCACTCTGACAGAGCTCCAGAGTTCCTCTGTGGAGATGGGAGAACCTTCCAGAAGGACAACCATCTCTGCAGCACTCCACCAATCAGGCCTTTATGGTAGAATGGCCAGACGTAAGCCACTTCTCAGTAAAAGGCACATGACAGCCCACTTGGAGTTTTCCAAAAGGCCCCTAAAGGACTCTCAGACCATGAGAAACAAGATTCTCTTGTCTGCTGAAACCAAGATGTAACTATTTTGCCTGAATGCCAAGTGTCACATCTGGAGGAAAACTGGCACCATCCCTACGCTGAAGCATGGTGGTGCAGCATCATGCTGTGGGAATGTTTTTCAGTGGCAGGGACTGGGAGGGAAAGATGAACGGAGCAAAGTACAGAGAGATCCTTGATGAAAACCTGCTCCAGAGCGCTCAGGACCTCAGACTGGGGCGAAGGTTCACCTTCCAACAGGACAACGACCCTAAGCACACAGCCAAGACAACACAGGAGTGGCTTTGGGACAAGTCTCTGAATGTCCTTGAGTGGCCCAGCCAGAGCCCGGACTTGAATCCGATCGAACATCTCTGGAGAGACCTGAAAATAGCACTGCAGAGAAGAATGGGAGAAACTCCCCAAATGCAGGTGTGCCAAGCTTGTAGCATCATACCCAAGAAGACTCAAGGCTATAATCGCTGCCAAAGGTGCTTCAACAATGTACTGAGTAAATGGTCTGAATACTTATGTAAATGTGATATTTACGTTTTTTATTTGTAATAAATTTGCTACACAATCTAAAAAACGTTTTTTGCTTTGTCATTATGGGGTATTCTGTGTAGCTTGATGAGGGGAAAAAAACGATTTAATCAATTTTAGAATGAGGCTGTAACGTAACAAAATGTGGAAAAAGTGAAGGGGTCTGAATACTTTCCAAATGCACTGTATATATGGTGTGTATAGACAGTATGGACAGTATATGAATAGAAAAGGTGTGTACAGCAGTAGTTATGTAGGATGAGTGGTCATCATGAGCCATGACTAGAGTAGAATACAGTATATACATATAAAGTGGGTAAATCAGTATGTGAACATTATTAAAGTGACCAGTGTTCAATGACTCTATAGGATAAAGCAGTCTCTGTAACAGCGACTAAGTTCAGGGCTGGGTACTGGGCGGAGGCCAGCTAGTGGTGACGATTCAACAATCTGATGGCCTGGAGATTGAAGCTGTTTTTCAGTCTCTCGGTCCCAGCTTTGATGCACCTGTACTGTCTCCTCCTTCTAGATGGTAGCGAGGTGAACAGGCCATAGCTCGGGTGGCTGAGGTCCTTGATGATCTTTTTGGCCTTTGACACCGGGAGCTGTAGATGTCCTGGAGGGCAGGCAGTGTGCCCCCGATGATGTGTTGGGCTGACCGCACCATCCTCTGGGGAGCCCTGCGGTTGCGGACGGTGCAATTGCTGTACCAGGCGGGGATACAGCCCGACAGGATGCTCTCAATGGTACATCAGTAGAAGTTTGTGAGGGTCTTAGGTGCCAAGCCAAATTTCTTCATTTTATATGTTTTTTTTTTTTTCAGCCTCCTGAGGTTGAAGAAAAGCTGTTTTGTATTTGTATTTATTAAGGATCTTTGTGAAGGGACCATTTCACATCGTCAGTGATGTGTATGCTGAGGAACTTGACGTTTTTGACCCTCTCCACTGCGAATTGATTCATAATACACTGCTCAAAAAAATTAAGGGAACACTAAAATAACACATCCTAGATCTGAATGAATGAAATAATCTTATTAAATACTTTTTTCTTTACATAGTTGAATGTGCTGACAACAAAATCACACAAAAATGATTAATGGAAATCAAATGTATCAACCCATGGAGGTCTGGATTTGGAGTCACCCTCAAAATTAAAGTGGAAAACCACACAACAGGCTCATCCAACTGTTATGTAATGTCCTTAAAACAAGTCAAAATGAGGCTCAGTAGTGTGTGTGGCCTCCACGTGCCTGTATGACCTCCCTACAATGCCTGTGCATGCTCCTGATGAGGTGGCGGATGGTCTCCTGAGGGATCTCCTCCCAGACCTGGACTAAAGCATCCGCCAACTCCTGGACAGTCTGTGGTGCAACGTGGCGTTGGTGGATGGAGCGAGACATGATGTCCCAGATGTGCTCAATTGGATTCAGGTCTGGGGAACGGGCGGGCCTGTCCATAGCATCAATGCCTTCCTCTTGCAGGAACTGCTGACACACTCCAGCCACATGAGGTCTAGCATTGTCTTGCATTAGGAGGAACCCAGGGCCAACTGCACCAGCATATGGTCTCACAAGGGGTCTGAGGATCTCATCTCGGTACCTAATGGCAGTCAGGCTACCTCTGGCGAGCACATGGAGGGCTGTGCGGCCCCCCAAAGAAATGCCACCCCACACCATGACTGACCCACCGCCAAACCGGTCATGCTGGAGGATGTTGCAGGCAGCAGAACGTTCTCCATGGCGTCTCCAGACTCTGTCACGTCTGTCACATGTGCTCAGTGTGAACCTGCTTTCATCTGTGAAGACCACAGGGCGCCAGTGGCGAATTTGCCAATCTTGGTGTTCTCTGGCAAATGCCAAACATCCTGCACGGTGTTGGGCTGTAAGCACAACCCCCACCTGTGGACGTCGGGCCCTCATACCACCCTCATGGAGTCTGTTTCTGACCGTTTGAGCAGACACATGCACATTTGTGGCGTGCTGGAGGTCATTTTGCAGGGCTCTGGCAGTGATCCTCCTGCTCCTCCTTGCACAAAGGTGGAGGTAGCAGTCCTGCTGCTGGGTTGTTGCCCTCCTACGGCCTCCTCCACGTCTCCTGATGTACTGGCTTGTCTCCTGGTAGCGCCTCCATGCTCTGGACACTACGCTGACAGACACAGCAAACCTTCTTGCCACAGCTGTCATTGATGTTGCATCCTGGATGAGCTGCACTACCTGAGCCACTTGTGTGGGTTGTAGACTCCGTCTCATGCTACCACTAGAGTGAAAGCACCGCCAGCTTTCAAAAGTGACCAAAACATCAGCCAGGAAGCATAGGAACTGAGAAGTGGTCTGTGGTCACCACCTGCAAAACCAGTCCTTTATTGGGGGTGTCTTGCTAATTGCCTATAATTTCCACCTGTTGTCTATTCCATTTGCACAACAGCATGTGAAATGTATTGTCAATCAGTGTTGCTTCCTAAGTGGACAGTTTGATTTCACAGAAGTGTGATTGACTTGGAGTTACATTGTGTTGTTTAAGTGTTCCCTTTATTTTTTTGAGCAGTGTATATCATATATGCCATACAAGCCAACATTCCATTAAAACATTTACATAAACTATTAGCAATTAAAATTCCATAGTGTATCTTTAAATCACCATGACCATTTTTAGGACACACGTGACCATAAAGAGCTTATTGGGAATCATATGTTGTCATATCAATATTTTCACATTGATGTTCCCAGGAAATGAGAGAAAAGTTTACTTAAGGTGTCAATATTCACACCCCCTGTACAAAGACGTATAACACATCAAAATCTACAAGAGCAAGCTCTACCTCACTGAATCATTGTGATGAGTACTGAGGATATGAAGAGGCAGGACTCAGAAGCAGGAATCAACAATATAAAGGTTTACTTAACACTGAGCAAGAGAACAACAAAGAGCGAGTACATGAAAATGGACCCCAGAACATATCAATGGTTAAACAATAAGCACATAATACAGAGGATGTCTACGAAAATATATTTGTTTTATTCCAAAACACACACTGTTGTAGTAGTGTGAAGTGTAGTAGTGTGAAGTAGTGTGAAGTGGTCCTCTGTAGCTCAGCTGGTAGAGCACGGCGCTTGTAACGCCAAGGTAGTGGGTTCGATCCCCGGGACCACCCATACACAAAAATGTATGCACGCATGACTGTAAGTCGCTTTGGATAAAAGCGTCTGCTAAATGGCATATTATTATTATATATTATTATTATTATAAGTGTCCCTTTAAACAAACTCTATGCTGAGTAAAGTAACTTTTCTACCAAAACCAGTGTGGATTGCAGTTCAGTGCAGTCCATAGACTGCTTACAAGGTAAGGAAACAAATATCTGAATACATCATTTCACTGAACTATCCCATTACGTTGAAAGCGTTACTACCTACAGTATATAGGCCCAGTAAAAGTTCTGCCAAACAAAGCAATGTGAAAATAGTATGTGGTTAAAAGACTAAAGCACTGGAAGCATTTAAAGGTTATAGACTTAACCTGCAAATCATACATGTAACATTCTTACCTCAATCACATGTCAGTAGTAATCAAGGAATACAAATCCACTAGAGAAAAACTGTCCGTTCTGGCTAGCAGTTGTGTGTAGGCTATATCTCCTTGTTTTATGATTAGTTTGCATTTGCAAGGTCGACAACATTAGAAAAACATTTGCATTACGACTCTTCCTCACGTCCAGCTATTTTGTAACAGTTCTTTTACAACAGTTTTTTGTGAATAAAAAGTTAGAACATCCTGTGTTGTGCTTGTTCTTTTACCATTGATATGTCAGGATATTTTGAGACCTTAAGGAGCATCAGGTACTGCTAAAATGTCTACCAATGGCATGTCCATTTTTGTGTGAGAAATTACACTGGTCACTCAAAACGTTTATAAAGTATTCATAAAGTCTAAATAGCCCTCACTTTACTGATGATTAGTAAATGGTTTATAAAAACCTATATTAAACATGTTATGAATGATCTTATTAATCATTATTACATACTTAATACAAGTTGTTTATAAATGTGTTCATAATTAGCTTATTAACATTTACAAATGTGGAACTAATGATTAATAAACGATGAATAAACTATTTACTAATCTATTATGCTTTATTATTACAAGGTCTTATTATAAAGTGCTACCAAATACACCATTGACAAAAGAGGCCACAGATTACATTTTAGTCATTTAGCAGACGCTCTTATCCAGAGCGACTTACAGTTACTGAGTGCATACATTATTTTTATTTTTTTCATACTAGCCCCCCGTGGGAATCGAACCCACAACCCTGGCGTTGCAAACACCATGCTCTACCAACTGAGCTACATCCCTGCCGGCCATTCCCTCCCCTACCCTGGATGACGCTGGGCCAATTGTGCGCTGCCCCATGGGTCTCTCGGTCGCGGCTGGCTACGACAGAGCCTGGATTCGAACCAGGATCTCTAGTGGCACAGCTAGCACTGTGCCACTAGAGATCCTAGTGGCACAGGAGTACATAGACCCTTTTGACTTGGTTACAGTGAAGACAAACACAGTGATCACTAAAGAGCACTCTTGGTCAGACAGGCAGAGAGGCAGGGAGGCAGGGAGGTGGTGAGTGGTACAGGCAGTGTGTTGTAGCCCTCAGTATACCAGACACCCACCAAGCTGCCCAGACTGATGGATGGACAAACAGACAGACGGATGGTCAGCTAGGCAGGCTGGCACGCAGCTAGACAGACAGACATAGACAAGACAGACAAAATGAAATCACATTCTATTGGTCGCGTACACCCATTTTATTGCAGGTGCAGCAAAATGCTTATGTTTCTAGCTCTAACAGTGCAGTAATACCGAACAATACAAAACAATGCACACAAATCCCAAAAATAAAAATAAAGCAATGTAAGAGTCCGAAATATAATATATATATAATGGTATGTATAGACAGTATGGACAGTATATGAATAGAAAAGGTGTGTACAGCAGTATTTATATAGGATGAGCCTTGACTAGAATACAGTATATACAGTGAGGGAAAAAAAGTATTTGATCCCCTGCTGATTTTGTACGTTTGCCCACTGACAAATAAATTATCAGTTTATAATTTTAATGGTAGGTTTATTTGAACAGTGAGAGACAGAATAACAACAAAAAAATCCAGAAAAACAAATGTCAAAAATGTTATAAATTGATTTGCATTTTAATGAGGGAAATAAGTATTTGACCCCCTCTCAATAAGAAAGATTTCTGGCTCCCAGGTGTCTTTTATACAGGTAACGAGCTGAGATTAGGAGCACACTCTTAAAGGGAGTGCTCCTAATCTCAGTTTGTTACCTGTATAAAAGACACCTGTCCACAGAAGCAGTCAATCAATCAGATTCCAAACTCTCCACCATGGCCAAGACCAAAGAGCTCTCCAAGGATGTCAGGGACAAGATTGTAGACCTACACAAGGCTGGAATGGGCTACAAGACCATCGCCAAGCAGCTTGGTGAGAAGGTGACAACAGTTGGTGCGATTATTCGCAAATGGAAGAAACACAAAATAACTGTCAATCTCCCTCGGCCTGGGGCTCCATGCAAGATCTCACCTCGTGGAGTTGCAATGATCATGAGAATGGTGAGGAATCAGCCCAGAACTACACGGGAGGATCTTGTCAATGATCTCAAGGCAGCTGGGACCATAGTCACCAAGATTATTATTTAAGAAAACAATTGGTAACACACTACGCCGTGAAATACTGAAATCCTGCAGCGCCCGCAAGGTCCCCCTGCTCAAGAAAGCACATATTCATGCCCGTCTGAAGTTTGCCAATGAACATCTGAATGATTCAGAGGAGAACTGGGTGAAAGTGTTGTAGTCAGATGAGACCAAAATCGAGCTCTTTGGCATCAATTCAACTCGCCGTGTTTGGAGGAGGAGGAATGCTGCCTATAACCCCAAGAACACCATCCCCGTCAAACATGGAGGTGGAAACATTATGCTTTGGGGGTGTTTTTCTGCTAAGGGGACAGGACAACTTCACCGCATCAAAGGGACGATGGACGGGGCCATCTTGGGTGAGAACCTCCTTCCCTCAGCCAGGGCATTGAAAATGGGTCGTGGATGGGTATTCCAGCATGACAATGACCCAAAATACACGGCCAAGGCAACAAAGGAGTGGCTCAAGAAGAAGCACATTAAGGTCCTGGAGTGGCCTAGCCAGTCTCCAGACCTTAATCCCATAGAAAATCTGTGGAGGGAGCTGAAGGTTCGAGTTGCCAAACGTCAGCCTCGAAACCTTAATGACTTGGAGAAGATCTGCAAAGAGGAGTGGGACAAAATCCCTCCTGAGATGTGTGCAAACCTGGTGGCCAACTACAAGAAACGTCTGACCTCTGTGATTGCCAACAAGGGTTTTGCCACCAAGTACTAAGTCATGTTTTGCAGAGGGGTCAAATACTTATTTCCTTCATTAAAATGCAAATCAATTTATAACATTTTTGACATCCGTTTTTCTGGATTTTGTTGTTGTTATTCTGTCTCTCACTGTTCAAATAAACCTACCATTAAAATTATAGACTCATCATTTCTTTGTCAGTGGGCAAACATACAAAATCAGCAGGGGATCAAATACTTTTTTCCCTCACTGTACATATGAAGTGGGTAAAAGAGTATGTAAACATTATTAAAGTGACCAGTGTTCAATGACTATGTAAATAGGGCATACAGACAGACAGATAGACAGAGAGCTGGCCCTGGCCTCTTGGATGAGTGTTCTATGCCCGAAGAGAGCCGTGCTTCTCGCCCCAGCTCAGACCAACAGAGAATTAATTGTCTCGTTTGCCAAGAAAAACACTCTAATCAGTTGGTTTCCTCTCATTAAAAGTTAATTAGTTTGACACGAGTTTCCTGCAGAAGAAAGTATTGGCCACTTAGAACTCATTAGAGCTAAAGGAAAACATCACACTGAGGAGCTGGTGGATATGGAGGAGAGGGGAACGCACATATGTCCACAGTCCACACACATGCACGCTACGCAAGCTAATACACTAACACACACACAGTCACACATTCACACACACACACAAGGTCACATACAAGCGCGCGCATGTGCACACACACACAATCATCATTAGACATTCATCAAAAAATATTTAGGAGTGTCAGAAAGTAGAAAACAAACACATTGAGGGTAGTGAGGGGTGGACTATGCACTGTAAAACGTAATTAGTTCTGTTAACTCATTATATTTTTAGAAACCCGTTGCCTAGAACCATTCGAGTAACCCAACTCAAGGTATGTCAGTGTTCAATACTTAAAGTAATAACATCACCACTCATATGGTTATCTTTTTAAGTTCTAAATATTTAACTGTTTTTTGTTTTATTAACTTTATGACACTAAATTGCATTGTGTATTCTGAACTATAACAATTGAAGTTACTTGAACATGAATATTTGTTGTAGTGAACATAAAAATGTAGTGTCCCTTCTACTTAAATGATTAACCTTCATTACACATGAGCAATTTTCATTGGTCGGGTCTTAATATTTAACATTGTTTTCTGTATTTGACAAGTTGACATTTGAACCAGCGTTCAATCCAGTAAACTGTAAGCATTGAGTGGTGAGCATAACCTTGTTGAAGGTGGGAATTGCTTGTCTGATTATTAAACGTCAATTTGCTTGACGGTTTTGATGTCCATTCATCATGAACAATTACACCTCATAGCACAACAAACTGCTTAATACTATTCTAGAAATATACATTTCTTTCTTCAAACATGCATACAACATTATGTAAATGTATCATTAAGGGATTTTTTTTTAATGACCCACAATCCTCTAAAAACAGTGTCACGTGGCACTATTAAGTATTCATAACTTGCAAAAATGTAATAATTCTATATCAGCAAAACATAGATAAATCAAGTGATTTTTACACAAATATCAATGTCTGACTACTACATTATTATTTTCAGTAAAGATGTAAAACATAATAGAATCAAGAAAGAGCAACTTATTTAATAAATGTTAGATTGACTAAAATATTAAATAATCATAACTTGTAAAAACGAAATCACTTTAGATTTGCAGAACACAGCAAAATAAAGTAGCATTTACTCAATAAACTAATGTTTGTTAAAAGTACTTAAAAACATTAAGTGATAAGAACATTCTGATTGACATCTGAGTGATTACCACTTATACACTATACATACAAAAGTATGTGGACACCCCTTCAAATTAGTGGATTCGGCTATTTCAGCCACACCCGTTGCTGACAAGTGTATAAAATCGAGCACACAGCCATGCGATCTCCATAGACAAACAGTGGCGGTAGAATGGCCTTACTGAAGAGCTCAGTAACTTTCAATGTGGCACCGTCATAGGATGGTATGGTTTGCCACACAAGCTCACAGAATGGGAACGCCGAGTGCTGAAGCACGTAGCGCGGATAAATCGTCTGTCCTCGGTTGCAACCATCCCTACCGAGTTCCAAACTGCCTCTGGAAGCAACATCAGAAGAACTGTTAGTCGCGAGCTTCATGAAATGGGTTTCCATGGCCGAGCAACCGCACATAAGCCTAAGATCACCATGCGCAATGCCAAGCGTCGGCTGGAGTGGTGTAAAGCTCGCTGACATTGGACTCTAGAGCAGTGGGAAAGTTCTCTGGAGTGATGAATCACACTTCACCATCTGGCAGTCCGACGGATGAATCTGGGTTTGGCGGAGAACGCTACCGGATGCAAGGAGAACGCCCCAATGCATAGTGCCAACTGTAAAGTTTGGTGGAGGAGGAATAACGGTCTAGCTGTTTTTCATGGTTTGGGCTAGGCCCCTTAGTTCCAGTGAAGGGAAATCTTTACGCTACAGCATACAATGACATTCATGACAATTCTGTGGTTCCAACTTTGTAGCAACAGTTTGGGGATTGCCCTTTCCTGTTTCAGCATGACAATGCCCCTGTGCAAAAAGCGAAGTTCATACAGAAATGGTTTGTCGAGATCGCTGTGGAAGAACTTGACTGGCCTGCACAGACCCCTGACCTCAACCCCATCAAACACCTTTGGGATGAATTGGAACGCCAACTGCGAGCCAGGCCTAATCGCCCAACATCAGTGCCGACCTCACTAATGCTCTTGTGGCTGAATGGTAGCAAGTCCCCGCAGCAATGTTCCAACATCTAGTGGAAAGCCTTCCCAGAAGAGTGGAGGCTGTTAAAGCAGCAAAGGGGGGACCAACACCATATTAAAGGCCATGATTTCGGAATGAGATATTCGACGAGCAGGTGTCCACGTACTTTTGGTCATGTAGTGTATGATTTGAGTTCAACAGGCAATTGGAGATGTTTGAGTAGCCACTACTCAATTGCTTTAATGATTTAGGCAATTACTTTTTACAGTGTGGCAGCCAAGCACCAGACCCTGACCATCAGCTTGTTTCTAGGTTTGAAGTTGGAGGGTGTTTGTTTGTGTGTGTGTGTGTGTGTACGCGTGCGTGCGTGCGTGCGGTGTGTGTGTGAGTGTGTGTGTGTTTACTGGGCTCAGTAATGTGTACTTGTTCACAGACACACATGGCTGCAGCCCAGTCTCCCCACAGCTCCACTCAAAACACAACAACTGTGCTGTAGAACAGATCAGGATTTTACTAGAGGGAGGAACATACTGTATCTCAACTTTACTATGCCATTTCAGCTGGTTCCATGTCGCTGTTCTCCATGCCCTATCACTGGTATTCACATCCTCTTTAATGCGAATACATCTTATTGCCATTACAGTAATTGTGCATACCTTTACTTTTGATAGGTGATTGAGTAACATGATGGTGTCAATGGACCATAGACAATTTACTTGAAAGACAGTCCCCATTCCTCTCACAATCTCCCGTCTCCAATTTTACTTTCTCATTCCTCACTTTGTCACTCCTTTCTCTCCCTAACTCCTGTCACTCTCACCCCTCTCTCTCACCATCCTCACCATCATTCCTGTCATTCTCTCACCCTCTCCTCTCAATACAGACACACTCAGAAGAATGTTAGTAATTATAGGAATGAGCCTCAGACTGCTCGGCACAGATTTACACTCTGATGGCCCTCTTTAAACACAACCAATAACCCTTGTCCTCACAACATCCGCACACATCACACACATGCACGTGCACACGCACACCTTCTTTTCCTCTTTCCTTATTTACCCTCCCTCCTTCCATCCTCCCGTACGCCACTTGCATTCTCCCAGATCTGTCCAACCAGCTCTCACTTCCTCTTGTTAATGAATCATGAAGTTTGACTTTTACACGCTAATAATGTCTGTTTTGCAGCTAGCGGGGAGTGGGGGAAAGCGCTAGCGTTTGTTTTCCTTTAATTAGGTAGCTCAGTTCCTGAAGCGAGGGGCTAACGTAGGCCCGGGCCCCAGAAATAGGGCAGAGAGGAATCGTTTAGTTCCAGCATTCATTAACAGGTGGGCGTAAGAGGAATGGGCGCGGAACACAGATGGAGACGGCTCAGGAAACATACAGCCTGGCGCAGCGAAATTAAGCACAATGATAGGAAACGTCCAGGAGAAAACAGCAGTAGCCGTGGTGCTGAGAGAGAGGGAAAGGGATAAAGAGGAAGAGAGAAAGAGAGAGAGAGAGAGAGAGAGAGAGAGAGAGAGAGAGAGAGAGAGAGAGAGAGAGAGAGAGAGAGAGAGAGAGAGAGAGAGAGAGAGAGAGAGAGAGAGAGAGAGAGAGAGAGAGAGAGAGAGAGAGAGAGAGAGAGAGAGAGAAAGCGCGAGAGAGAACAGCAGCTGCAGTGGTGCTGACAGAGGGAGAGAGACATAAAGAGAGGAAGAGACAGAGAGAGAGAGGGAAATGAAAAAAGAGGAAGAGAGAGAGGGAGAGGGGAAAGTGCTGGAAAACCAGTGTAGACTACTGGTTAATGAATCCAGACTGGCATGTAACTTTATTTTGGGAGCATGACAGAGTGTATCCTATGAGTCTGTATTATGTCATGATGTGAAAGGGTCAGACAACATGAGGAAATGGAGAGTCTTGTCTGTGAGCAACCAGCCAACATTCAGTAGTAGTATTTTCCCCAAATGACACCCTATTCAGTGCACTACTTTTGACTAGGGCCCATGGGTGCCTGCCTGTGTGTGTGTTTGTGTGTGTGCGTGTGCGCATGCGTGCGTGCGTGAGTGTTTGTGTGCGTGTGTACATATTCTTGTCTGTGTGTAATATTTGGGGATGACGTTGTCATTGAGGTGTGCGTGTGTGTCACTGTGTATGTGTGTCACTGTGTGTGGGTCTGGGTCCCAGCGTCGCAGACATAATAGTCTCATCAGACAGAACCTTTGTGGAGTCAATATCAAAGCCCTCACCTCTGGTGGCTGACCTTTCACAACAGCCAGCCAGGTCCTCCCAGAGCTCAGCTGCAGGGGGACGATCAATCTTTCCCCCCCTCGTCACCGACAGCACAGCACAAAGCCAATCACACGGACAAGCCCGGGACACCTCACACACCTGCTGATGAAATGTCACAGGAGAGGCGGTGTAAGGAGGTTTGTTAGTTTGTGTGTGGGAGGGAGGGGGTGTTTGGATGTGTGTGTGTGTTTGTGTGTGTGTGTGTGTGTGTGTGCACGCGTGCGTGCGTGTACATTCAAGAGAAGAGAAAGTTAAAGAAAGCAATGGGGTTTACCTACTCATCTCTCACTCCATCCCACCTCAACTAACTTTTTTAGACATTGTTTTGGAGATATGAGATGGATACGTCTTCTACTGCTAGTTATTGCTCTGATGAAGAACCTGTTGAAGCAAAAACTTTACACTTTATACTCAAATTATACATTTGAATGAATCCTAACTTCAGATGCACCAATGTACCTTTCATTATCCCACAAATCTCCTATTGACATCAGTGCACCATTAGGCAGTACATTAGTTACTATGTACGGCCCGTATTTATAAAGCGTCTCAGATTAGGAATGCTGATCTAGGATTATCTCCTACCTGTCCATATAATCTTATTCATTATGGCAAAACTGATCCTAGATCAACGCTCCTACTATGAGACGCTTTATGAATACAGGCCCAGATCTCAAGTTAGGATACAGCCTATGGCTATCAGTGATGCGTCTCTAATAATGGGTTGTGTGACCTGTGACCTCACAGATAGGTTGTCATCATTACATACATGGCTATGTGCTTAATCATAACCAGAAAAATAAGCATCTGTCCTTTTTTGGTCATTTCCTGTTGGAGGTTAGCCAATGACGTGTCCTTTCCAGAGTTACTATATTGTTGTTCTTTGTTCCATGCCAAGAAAAGCCTTTGGAGCTGATCCCAGCGACATGTTCGACAGACGAGCCTGCATTCCGCTGCCAAACTCACCTGTACCGCCTTCACCTGTAGACCTGACCCCTCCCCCTAGCACACAGGCCTATCAGCACCTGTCTCTGTCGAATCAAAGCAGTTCTCTCTACCTGAAAGAAGAACATGGTTGGAGGAGGCTCAACATATACCACGGGCTCCACAACAAACGTTTGGGAAGAGCAGCTCTGTTTTATGGTTTCTGTACCTTCAGCTCCCCGATACGATGTCCATATTAGGATAGCCTCAAAGATGAGTGAAGAACGAGACTTCGGAGGATGGCAACATGAGACTATGGTATTTGAACTTACCGTGATGGACTTTACTGACTGTCCAGGACACCATACCATAGGATGTGACCGATCAACCAGCCGCACACAACCACTCTCTTTTCACATAGGTTTAGTAAGATTATCATCAGTATAATACAATATTGGATTGATTCCTTTCAGTGATGTTGTATTGCTTTGGCGAACATTGGGTTGTCCCTTTGGCATAAAGCTAGTTTGAACAGAATTTAAGTGGAATGAACATTATTTTCTTAATATCTTGATGGCTTTAGAATTGGGGCTTGTGTTCAATTCTGGTTAATCAGTTGAGGAGGCAGTGCTTTGCTAATCAGTATTGTGACAACAACAGTGTAGAACAGTAGTCAAGAGTCTCCTAGTCCTACAGCATGTCTTTGACTGTGTGGATGGGAGGGAGGCCATGCTACATTAACACGATGAATAGTGAAATTAGCAGCTCAATTACAGATACTGACCTAGACTACCTACTATTCACACATACACATATGAGGCAGAGAATGTTAAACAAAGTTTTATTTAATGATTTTATTCACAGCATGCATTATGTAAACTAAACAAGAGGTCACGGGATCTCCAGGGTAGGGTGTAGGAGCGGTAATGTGTCTGAAACCTTTTGTTGAAGGGAAAATTGTGGGAAATTGTCTCATATGAATGTAACCTCAGCTTTCACCCCTCATATGAGCATTATTGATTTGTTGACTTTGAAGAGGCTCTTGAAATGCTTCAGATAGGGAACGATACAGCCCAGTCTTCAGGGAGAGTGGAGGCACTGGTCCAACTGTGAATGTCTCCAAGAATGCTACAGGCAAGAGAGAGAGAGAGAGAGAGAGAGAAGAGAGAGAGAGAGAAGAGAGAGAGAGAGAGAGAGAGAGGAGAGAGAGAGAGAGAGAGAGAGAGAGATATGTACGAGAAAGGGGTGAAAAGAGAGAGGGAGAGAGAAAGACTTATTCTTTTGGAACTTCTGAGTGTAATGTTTACTGTTAATATTTATTGTTTATTTGACTTTTGTTTACTATCTACTTCACTTGCTTTGGCAATGTTAAAATACGTTTCCCATGCCAATAAAGCCCTTAAATTGAATTGAAATTGAATTGAATTAAATTGAAAGAGGCATAAGGAGAGAGAACGAGAGGAAGCGAACCCTTTGAATCCCAGAGTTTCAGAGACAATATGAGTTGCCTTTACAGTTCCTTTCTTAACAGTAAAGGGAATGGGTATCGGCCCGAGCTGTTGCAATATCATTTGACAGAACTCAGGGTATATCATTCTTATTGCATTACGTGAAAAAAGGGAAAGGGTAAAAATAATCAAAAATGCATCAGAAATAATGCACTTTTCAGAGTCTATCCATCATTGTTTCACCACCCTCAATCCTTTACGAGAAGTGAGTGAGCGAGGGGAGGGGGGCCACTCCGCCGTCTTTGCGAAGAGACGCTTGCCCTCGCTCAGGCAGCCAAAGAGGAGCATGGGTAATTAAATTGCATGTCGCTCTCTAAGAAATAAAATGAATGAAATAGATGAATCCCATTGCATTATGCCACAATTGTGACCCGAGGAAAACTAATGGTAGAATAATTGTTTTAGCTGCCCCCCTCCCCGCCTTCCCTTTTG
>NW_028156765.1:0-5000 GCF_964263955.1 Coregonus lavaretus
TTTGTAACTGGTCCGAATCAAGAATGAACCTCTACAGTTGCCATAGCCAAACGTCACTTTGGAGCGAAAGTTTTCAAATGGCTACTTTGAGGAAGACATGAGGGGCGAAATGTTGTCGTTTCTCTCATAACAGTGTACAATTTAGCCAGCTGTTTTTAAATATAGTGTTTTGTGGACTGTTCACTTTCCCTGGTCTAAAGATGGAAGGCTTGGAAATGTCTGCTATGATACCTGCATTGCAGGAGCTAGCGAGGTGAGTCTCGAGACAGCGCTGTCTGTACACTGGACATTGTTATTGTTTTGCTAGGTAGCTAACATGCTAGCTAATGCTGGCTAACTTAGTACACTTTGCTAGCTGCTCCTCACATTGTTGTTTAATAAAATAGTTTAGCAGTATGACTTGACAAACGTCAATACTAACTAGCTAGGTAGTTTGTTAATAGTACACTTAGCTAGTTACTGAAGCTAGCTAGCTACATTGCTGTAACAACTTGTTGTCAATGCAGTGTAATCAGTCATGCATATCAGACACTGTGAACGTTTGACAATTTTCTACACTTCCAGTGCCACCGCAGAGGAATACAACCAGGTGGTTCAGAAGCCTCGTCAGATTCTCTGTCAGTTCATTGACCGAATACTGACAGATGTAGATGTCGGTGAGATCACCATCTCTATCTCTATCTCTGTCTCTCTCTCTCTCACCCAGTGTATTGACTGTGTGTGTGTGTGTGTGTGTGTGTGTGTGTGTGTGTTTCAGTTGCGTTGGAGCTATCTAAGAGGTCCAGTTCAGAGCCAGCGTGTGTGATGCTGTTGGACTTTGTTCAGCACATTATAAAGTCTTCCTCTCTGATGTTTGTCAACCCTGCCTGTCAGTTGGCCCACTTCACAGACACACAGCAGAGCAGCACTGGTAAGAACACACAGACACTGGTGGTTTACGCTGTCCTCTCCTCCTTACTCCCTCTCCCTTATTCTCCCTCTCTGTCTCTCTCGCTAGAGTTCAGTAGGTGGGTTGTCGGCAGGTTGCTGCGAGTCGCCGCATCTCCAAACTGTGACGTCATCCATGGGCGTGTCTCGGCCGTGCTCTGCTCCCTACTGCACGCACTCAGACCGCGAGCACCAATCACCTTCAACGTCATCGCCAAAGAGATGCTTCGATTGGCCCAGGATCTCAGCAATCTGCTCTACACACACACTCACTCACATACCCCGGGAACACATATACACTCTGCAAACACACACACCTTGTGGCCGGTAACCCTGCAGTCTTTCTCTGTCTCTCTCACCCCTTACCTCACCCCCTCACCCCTCCTCCTCCCCTCGCCTGCCGCCATGGAAACCCTGGTTGCAGTGACACTGAACGTTTTGACCGACGCCCTAAGGGGATTGGCCAGCCGCAGGGAGATGGGGGTGGCTTGGGAGGCAGGCTGTTTGGTCTTGGCCTATGGGAGTGCTCGGTTGAGGAAGGTTGCTATGGTGATGCTGAGGCGGTTGGTGGAGATTGGTGGGTTCCCGGAGAGGCGGAGTCAGGAGTTTTTTACGGCGTACCTGATGCTGCTGGACACACACACACCTGAGCCAGAGACATATGGGGGAGAGCTGCTTAAGCTGACGCAGTGTGTGTTTGGATCTGCGCACACTCCTGCTCACACACACACACGTTTTGAGCGTACCCACCTGGCCCAGCTGTTGGAGCGTGTTTGTGTCATGGCAGGGGCGGGCTTAGTTCTGGAATCAGAGGTCAGCCAATCACTGAGCTTTGTCTTTAACTTCCTGTTGTCCTTTCCCCCGGGATACGAGAGCGCCCCGTCGCTACGGAGACAGAGAGTCACTGATGTCTGCAGAACCCTCACACACTCCATTGGGATGGAGAAACAGTCTGAGGTACGCACACACCATAGAGATAGAAAGAGGACTCATCTTTGTATCTGTGCCATTATGAAGTATTTGACAGCATGGGCAGTGCAATTGAGGCAATCTCTATTTTAAAGTAGTCCATTTTCTTCTTCTTTTGTGGTTAAAAAAAGCGTAAAGCTAATATTGATGATTTACCACCACCTGCAGTGCTGGAGTCCTGAACCAAATCTTGTATCATTCATTTATTCTGGCCACTAGACGGCGGCGATATTTGATAAACCATAGGCAACCCAATTTGAAGAAGACAATGCTCTGATCGGTGGCTGATCACTCCCAACCCATTGTAATCCCCACCCAGTTGACTATTTAAAAATGGTGGAACCCCTCAATGGCAATGTCCATGCTGAAAGGGGTTCTATCCATCTAGAGTCCTCTTTCTTCCTGTATGACACACACACGGGCCTTCATTTATCAACCAATTTCATTTTGTTAATATATTTGTGTAAAGTGAACTTAGGCCTTTGTGTGTGTGTGTTTTTTTGTGTGTGTGTCAGTGTGTGCAGGGGTTTCTTTACACTGCCCTGAAGGCTGAGGTTGCCATGGTGATGCAAGAGAGGGAGGATGGAGAGACAGCTGCTAAGCGACCCTGTCTACCCATCACCCCCCTGGACAGCAAGACCCCCAAAACTCCCTCGATGTGAGTCAAATCTGATCTCTACTCTCTAGATCACTCTAAATCCTACAGTCCATATCAACGTTTTACCATCTCAATCTCTATGTATTTATATATGTGTGTGTGTGTAGGGAGGTGGACATGCGTGTGCGTAGTGAGGTGTGGGCGGCAGTGAGCGCTAGGCTGGACGACCTTTTGGCCTCTCTGGTGAACTGTGACCATGACCTGAAGACCCCTGAGCCTGATGCTGACCCTCAGATGACTCTGAGAGCTCTGGAGGGACTGGCTCTCATCCTGCACCTGGCTGGCCTCTGCTACACACACACCAGGTAACACACACACACACACACACACACACACAAGGTATCACACACCCCACCATATCTCTCACAGATCTTTCCATCTCTCTCTCCTCCAGCTCCTCCTCTATCCTGTGGCTGTCTGCCTCCACTCTGGGCAGGGTTTTGGAAACCTGTCAATCACTACTGGGCGGGGCTAAGTCTACAGCTGACCACGCCCATATACAGTCTGCCATCCAGCTGGCTGTCAGAATAATGGACTCCATCATCTACCTGACCAGTAAGAACACACACACATGCACACACACACACACACATAAATTGTTGTAATGTAAAATGTCGTTCTCACTTCTGTGTGTAGTGAGTAGCCCGGCTGAGGACAGTGGTCTCCAGAGTAATGTGTGTGCGTTGCTGTCCGTGCCATGGGTGTGTGAGCTGTCGTCTGTCCCAGCCTATCAGAATGCAGGATTCCCCCCCAGCCTCCCCGGCCTGGCTAAGAGACTGTCTCCCTGCTACTGTGAGTTACACTGGGTTTGTTTGTGTGTGTGTGTGTGTGGACGTGTTTAACTATTCTTGTGGGGACCAGAAGTCCCCACAAGAATATTAAATGAACAAACATTTGAGCAACTGGGGACATTTAGTTGGTCCCCACGAGGTCAAATGCAATACAGTGAGGGAAAAAAGTATTTGATCCCCTGCTGATTTTGTACGTTTGCCCACTGACAAAGAAATGATCAGTCTATAATTTTAATGGTAGGTTTATTTGAACAGTGAGACACAGAATAACAACAAAAAAATCCAGAAAAACGCATGTCAAAAATGTTATAAATTGATTTGCATTTTTATGAGGGAAATAAGTATTTGACCCCTCTGCAAAACATGACTTAGTACTTGGTGGCAAAACCCTTGTTGGCAATCACAGAGGTCAGACATTTCTTGTAGTTGGCCACCAGGTTTGCACCAATCTCAGGAGGGATTTTGTCCCACTCCTCTTTGCAGATCTTCTCCAAGTAATTAAGGTTTCGAGGCTGACGTTTGATAACTCGAACCTTCAGCTCCCTCCACAGATTTTCTATGGGATTAAGGTCTGGAGACTGGCTAGGCCACTCCAGGACCTTAATGTGCTTCTTCTTGAGCCACTCCTTTGTTGCCTTGGCCGTGTGTTTTGGGTCATTGTCATGCTGGAATACCCATCCACGACCCATTTTCAATGCCCTGGCTGAGGGAAGGAGGTTCTCACCGAAGATTTGACGGCCCCGTCCATCGTCCCTTTGATGCGGTGAAGTTGTCCTGTCCCCTTAGCAGAAAAACACCCCCAAAGCATAATGTTTCCACCTCCATGTTTGACGGTGGGGATGGTGTTCTTGGGGTCATAGGCAGTATTCCTTCTCCTCCAAACACGGCGAGTTGAGTTGATGCCAAAGAGCTCGATTTTGGTCTCTTCTGACCACAACACTTTCACCCAGTTCTCCTCTGAATCATTCAGATGTTCATTGGGAAACTTCAGACGGGCCTGCTATGCTTTATCTTGGCCAGGTCGCAGTTGTAAATGAGAACTTGTTCTCAACTGGCTTACCTGGTTAAATAAAGGTGAAATAAAAAAATAAAATAAAAAATATGTGCTTTCTTGAGCAGGGGGACCTTGCGGGCGCTGCAGGATTTCAGTCCTTCATGGCGTAGTGTGTTACCAATTGTTTTCTTGGTGACTATGGTCCCAGCTGCCTTGAGATCATTGACAAGATCCTCCTGTGTAGTTCTGGGCTGATTCCTCACTGTTCTCATGATCATTGCAGCTCCACGAGGTGAGATCTTGCATGGAGCCCCAGGCCGAGGGAGATTGACAGTTCTTTTGTGTTTCTTCCATTTGCGAATAATCGCACCAACTGTTGTCACCTTCTCACCAAGCTGCTTGGCGATGGTCTTGTAGCCCATTCCAGCCTTGTGTAGGTCTACAATCTTGTCCCTGACATCCTTGGAGAGCTCTTTGGTCTTGGCTATGGTGGAGAGTTTGGAATCTGATTGATTGATTGCTTCTGTGGACAGGTGTCTTTTATACAGGTAACAAGCTGAGATTAGGAGCACTCCCTTTAAGAGTGTGCTCCTAATCACAGCTCGTTACCTGTATAAAAGACACCTGGGAGCCAGAAATCTTTCTGATTGAGAGGGGGTCA
>NW_028156765.1:10000-35751 GCF_964263955.1 Coregonus lavaretus
ACACACACACACACACACACACACACACACACACACAGTCCTACGAAAGATAAGTACACACATATGGGTTATTACCCTGGCCGTAGGACTGAGACTTTCACCCCAAACACTGGTGTTTTACTCCACAGGGGAAAAGCACCAATACACTCACTTGTGATGATGATGAGGATGATGAAGGTTATCTTCTCCCTAGTTGACGTCTAGGACCTGTGACCTGGCTGCAGCCCTGCAGCTCTCCATGAGGGCTGTCCAACATGAGAACCTGGATGTCAGAGTACACGCTCTGACCAGCCTCAGGGACATGATGCACAGCAACCAGGTGTGTGTTTATTTCACAACATATTATTCATGGTGGTCACATTTCTGTGTGTGTTATGTTCTGATGTGTGTGTTATGTTCTGATGTGTGTGTGCTCTCTAGGAGTGGTTGCTGCGACAGGTGTGCGCGTCGGAGGCGGTAGAGCCAGTCATCTCCTCATTAGTATCAGTGTTACTGCGAGGTTGTCAGGACTCTTCCCCAACGGCCAGGCTGCTTTGTGGGGAGTGTCTGGGGGAGCTGGGGGCTGTGGACCCTGGACGACTGGACCTCTCTCAAACACACACACACGGCAGCAGCAACACCTTCGTGGTAAGGATCGGGTGTGGAAACGCTGTGAAATGAACCCAGACTATATTTAGGAACAGTAGTCATTATTCAAGGGTTCTCTTCCAGTTTGAACGGAAACAGCTTTTAATCCAATTAGTTGAATCTGAATAAATATTCTTCTATTTGTGTGTGTGTGTAGAGTGGGGTGGAGGAGAGTAACTTTGCCTATGAGCTACTGACGGAGCTGACCAGGACTTTCTTGGCGTATGCCGACGACGTCAGAGCACAGGACTCTGCAGCCTATGCCATGCAGGTACACACGATATAATTATTTATTGTTAACAACCAATTCACTCATTGGAGGCAAAAACATGGAGATCCTTCCTGACGTGTGTGTGTGTGTGTGTGTGTTCCAGGAGCTGCTGTCTATATTTGAATGTCGTGAGGGCCGTAGTGACTCCCCTGGTCGACGGCTGTGGAGGAGATTCCCTGAACAAGTCCAAGAGATACTGGAGCCTCACCTCAACAGCAGGTACACTCTCTCTCTCTCTACCATCACACACACACACTCTCTCTCTCTCTCTCTCTCTACCATCACACACACACTCTCTCTCTCTCTCTCTACCATCACACACACTCTCTCTCTCTACCATCACACACACACTCTCTCTCTCTCTCTACCATCACACACACACACTCTCTCTCTCTCTCTCTCTCTCTACCATCACACACACACACTCTCTCTCTCTCTCTCTCTCTACCATCACACACACACACTCTCTCTCTCTCTACCATCGCACACACACACTATCTCTCTCTCTACCATCACACACTCTCTCTCTCTCTACCATCACACACATACACTCTCTCTCTCTCTCTACCATCACACACTCTCTTTCTCTCTCTACCATCACACACACTCTCTCTCTCTCTCTCTCTCTCTCTCTCTCTCTCTCTCTCTCTCTCTCTCATCACACATTCTCTCTCTCTCTCTGTACCATCACACACTCTCTCTCTCTCAACCATCACTCTCTCTCTCTTTCTCTCTCTCTACCATCACTCTCTCTCTCTATCATCTCTCTCTCTACCATCACACACTCTCTCTCTCTACCATCACACTCTCTCTCTCTCTCTCTCTCTCTCTCACTCTCTCTCTCTACCATCACACACACTCTCTCTCTCTCTCTCTCTTTCTACCATCACACTCTCTCTCTCTCTATCATCACACTCTCTCTCTCGGTCTCTCTCTCTCGGTCTCTCTCTCTCTCTCTCTCTCTCTCTCTCTCTCTCTCTCTCTCTCTCAGCACATCATCTCTCCTGTGTGTGTAGGTATAAGAGCAGTCAAAAGGTGGTGAACTGGTCCAAGGTGAAGAAGCCTGTCTACCTCAGCAGCCGAGGAACCAAGTTCTCTGATTGGTCAGCTACCTGGGCCGGATACCTCATCAGCAAGGTAACCTCTGACCCTGAATGCTAACCCCTGAACTTTAACCACTGTCAGCTACCTTTGCTGGATACCTCAACAGCCAGGTCAGTCTTGAAAAAAAAAAACACTGGTCCCAACATTAAACCCTGTGGTACACCCTTTTAAATGTATATGTGGTAATTCCGTTTTTACTTTATAAACTAATTCAAATTGTTTGGCAGATAACTTTCTGACACGTTGTATGGGTGTGTTTCAGGTGAGACATGAGTTGGCCAGCAAGGTGTTCACCTGTTGCAGTTTCATTATCAAACACGACTACAAAGTCACCATCTACCTGCTGCCCCATATACTGCTCTACATGCTGATGGGCTGCACTGCTGTTGAACAACAAGAGGTAACACACACACACAGCTAACTACCTCCTCTTTCTTTATGAATAATATCATTACAAGAACTAAAAGCTTATTTAGATCAAATTAACTTCATTAACTCCAACTGAAAAGTAATTTATTGTGACATTAAATGATTGATCTGTGTCTCCAGGTAACAGAGGAAATGCTGGCTGTGCTCACAGAGGGTGGTGGGCGTGTCCAGGAGGCCGCATCTAGCCTATCACAGCTCAGTACTCAGAACCAGGAAGCAACGTCCAGCCTATCACAGCTGAGCACCCAGACGGTGTTCAGTATGCTAGCTCACCTCACCCAGTGGAGCCGACACACACTGTCGGCTAGAATCAAACACAGCGGTTAGTAACACACACACACACACACTTCATTGCTGAACCTCAGAATGCACTGTAAAATGACAGCTCTCCATAATCAGACGTTGCATTATGATTCTCTTTGGTGTGTGTGTGCGTATGTGTATGTACAGAAAGCGGTGACTACCAGCGAGTGGTAGCGTTTCTAAAAGGGATCCCTCAGGACGTGTTAGCCAAGGCCTCTCTACGGTCTAAAGCCTACACCAGAGCCCTGATGCACTTTGAAGCTTACATACTGGAGAACAAAGAGAACATACAGGATCATCTGAGCTTCCTACAGGTAACTCACACACACACACACACACACACCACATCTACCGGTGAGACACATACACACTTAAAATAAAATCCTAACACATATTGTGTGTGTGTATGCAGACACTGTACGCGGCCATGCACGAACCGGACGGTGTGAGGGGTGCGAACGCTCTCCGGCGGGAAGAGCCGTCCCTACGGGAACAGATTCTAGAACACGAGAGCATCGGGTTGCTAAGAGACGCTACGGCCTGCTACGACAGGGCCATACAGCTGGAGTCTGACCAGGTAACCCACACAAACATACGTGTTGATGAAGTGTGTATCAGTATATGTGGTTGTGTATACAGACTGCAGTAAACTCTCTCTCTCTCTAGATAGGGCACTACCATGGGGTGATGAGTTCTATGCTGGGGCTGGGGCAGCTTTCTACTGTCATCACACAGGTCAATGGAGTCCTGGCCAACAGGTGACAAAACACACACACTAGTCTATGCTAGTCTGCTAAATGAGTCCTTTCCATTGTAAATGAAGGTTATTTTAACCTGGTTATCCGTAGGCCCCAGTGGAAGTCTGATCTGAACACCTACAGGGTGGAAGCTGCCTGGAAGCTCAGCAAGTGGAACCTACTGGAGGACTACCTGGGCTCTGGTGAGAACACGCACACACACACACACACGTTGACGTTGTTGACATTGCTCTAACATTTGGCTGTTGTTTGGGTGTGTTTGTGTGTAGACCGTAAGTCCAGTACGTGGGGTGTGAGGCTGGGTCAGATGCTGCTAGCGGCTAAGCGGCGCGACGCGGAGACGTTCTACGACAAACTGAAGCTGGTCAGGACAGAGCAGGTGGTGCCTCTAGCTGCTGCTAGCTATGAGACTGGGACCTACCAGCGAGGATACGAATACATCGTCAGGTCACACACTAACCTCTTCACACACAGATACACCCACCTTTATACACACATACAGGCACACTGACGTTTGTAATGTGTGTGTGTCTTTGTGTGTGTGTTGTGTAGGCTCCACATGCTGAGTGAGTTGGAGCATGCCTTCACTGACCTCCAGAGACAGAGAGAAGGCCATGCCCCTAACACAGCCACGCTGCCCTCCCATTGGCCAGATCGGCTGGAGATGACCCAGAATTCTTTCCGCGCCAAAGAGCCAATCCTGGCCCTGCGTCGTGCCCTGCTGAGCATCGGCACAGGGTGAGTCCCACTAGACTGTTTTAACCCACTGTTAAGGAACATTTTATGTTTGTGCTTTTCTAATAACCAATTCGACTGGGTTCATGCAAGTGACTGATTGATCGTGCCTGGGAGGAATCCTCACGATCAGTATCTGCAATTTGGCAGTACGCCCAGAACATTGTTTTGAGAACGGAAAGGGATATCTCCGTTTCAATGTCTCAGCTTGGGGAGAAGAAGCCTCGTGAGGTATTGCTCGGTCACATGCATGAACCAGACGTTAATGATGAATTAATTATGAATAATGAATAAGCTAAATCATGCAAATATAACTTGTCTGTGTAAGCAGTATATAAGATAACTAACGGGACTGCCCCGGCGGAGCTCACTTCAGACCGGTACTTTATGCATCTAAGTTTGACTGTGACCTCTCCAGCTTGCTGTTAATAAACAGTGATTCATTTAAGATTGACTTCAGGTGTCCCTGGTGGTAATTTCAACGACAGCACCAAGCTAAAGCCTAGGCAATAACTCAGAGAGCTAATGCAAATATTCACATCACAGGCAAGATTACTCATTTTCTGTGTGTGTGTGTCTCAGTGTGTGTGAGGGGCTGGTTGGGGAGTGCTGGTTGCAGAGTGCCCGGGTGGCCAGGAAGGCAGGACATCACCAGACAGCCTTCAACGCTCTGCTGAACGGACAGAACACACACACCGCCGAACTACTGACAGAGAAGGCCAAGTGGCTATGGTCCAAGGTACACACACACATATATAAACACTCTAACATAAACACATATGCTCTCACTCACACACTCACACAGACACTCTCACACGCATCTCTCTCTCTCTCTGTGTCTCTGTAGGGAGATGTCCACCAGGCGTTGATAGTTCTCCAGAAGGGAGTGACTCAGTGTTTCCCAGACGACCAGCCTCTCTCTGACCAGAGGAGTCTACAGACCAAAGGTAAAGCCTACTGTTCTTAATAATGACATAACATAGTGACATGTTATTACAGACATGATCATAATGATATGGTGTGATGTTTCAGGTAAAGCCATGCTTCTGGTGGGACGCTTCATGGAGGAGACGGCCAACTTTGAGTCCAACGCCATCATGAAGGCCTACAAGGTACCCAGCAATATACTACCCAACGCTATACTACCCAACATTATACTACCCAACACGATACTACCCAACACGATACTACACAACGCTATACTACCCACATTATACTACCCAACACGATACTACCCAACGCGATACTACCCAGCACGATACTACCCAACATTATACTACCCAACACGATACTACCCAACATTATACTACCCAACACGATACTACCCAACATTATACTACCCAACACGATACTACCCAGCACGATACTACCCAACGCTATACTACCCAACGTGATACTACCAGCACGATACTACCCAGCACGATACTACCCAACGCTACACTACCCAGCAACGATACTACCCAGCACGATACTACCCAATGCTATACTACCCAACGTGATACTACCAGCACGATACTACCCAGCACGATACTACCCAACGCTACACTACCCAGCAACGATACTACCCAGCACGATACTACCCAATGCTATACTACCCAGCACGATACTACCCAGCACAATACTACCCAACACTACACTATTGTACCTAACACTGTCCAACGTACCCAGCACTAACATTGCATTCCTCTACCTCTCCCCTGTAGGATGTGACCACCCTGCTACCAGAGTGGGAGGACGGTAACTTCTACCTGGCTAAATACTATGACAAGGTGATGCCCATGGTGACAGACAACAAGCTGGAGAAACAGGGCAACCTCATACGATACATCGTCACCTACTTCGGAAAGTAAGACGAGCATCTCTCCTGTCCTGTCGTCATTTTGAAATGTCTACTGGTGGATGTTGTCGCCCCCCTTCTGAACTGTGTCCTGTGTTGTTGTCCAGAGCTCTGCAGTTTGGGAACCAGTACATATATCAGGCCATGCCTCGGATGCTGTCTCTCTGGCTTGACTTCGGGGCCAAAGTCTACGAGTTGGAGAAAGGTAAGAAGTGTGTTTGTCAGTGAGTGGGAGGAAGGTGAGCAGTGTTGGTGTTCTTCTTGCTCTGTGTATCTCTCCTAGAAGGGCCTTTAGACAAACTGATACGTGTTGAACTGAATAAGCCATGTCCATCTCTCCCCTCTCCTCCATAGCGGGTCGAGCGGATCGGCAGATGCGTGTGGAGCTGGGGAAGATCAACCAGGTGGTCAGCGACCACTGCGCCAGCCTGGCTCCGTACCAGTTCCTCACAGCCTTCTCCCAGCTCATCTCCAGGGTGTGCCACAGCAGCGAAGACGTCTTCAACGTCCTCATGGACATCGCTGCCAAGGTGCTGCTGGCCTACCCTCAGCAGGCCATGTGGTTGATGACTGCCGTGTCCAAGGTAGGGGAGGGGTGTGTTGGTGGTGGAAGTGGGTGTGTGTGTGGGGCGGGAAATGGGGTGGGTGGCTGTGTGTCGGAGCAGCAACTGTCCAACCTTGCATGGAGTTTATAGTGATACTTGAGAAAGCGATTTTCATGCATCAGGCTCAAAGACCTTGCTAAATGTGTGTGTGTTCCAGTCGTCCTACCCTACCCGGATGAACCGCTGTAAGGAGATCCTGAGGAAGGCTGTCAGTCTGAAGGAGAGTCTGGGGAAGTTCATAGGAGACGCCAACAGACTGACTGACAAACTACTGGAGCTCTGCAACAAGCCGGTACACACTGCTAACATATCAGTATGGGGTCCATTTCTCTCTCTCTCTCTGTATTCCACACTGCTAACATATCAGTATGGGGTCCATTTCTCTCTCTCTCTGTATTCCATACTGCTAACATATCAGTATGGGGTCCATTTCTCTCTCTCTCTGTATTCCACACTGCTAACATATCAGTATGGGGTCCATTTCTCTCTCTCTCTGTATTCCACACTGCTAACATATCAGTATGGGGTCCATTTCTCTCTCTCTCTCTGTATTCCACACTGCTAACATATCAGTATGGGGTCCATTTCTCTCTCTCTCTCTGTATTCCACACTGCTAACATATCAGTATGGGGTCCATTTCTCTCTCTCTCTCTCTCTGTATTCCACACTGCTAACATATCAGTATGGGGTCCATTTCTCTCTCTCTCTGTATTCCACACTGCTAACATATCAGTATGGGGTCCATTTCTCTCTCTCTCTGTATTCCACACTGCTAACATATCAGTATGGGGTCCATGTCTCTCTCTCTCTGTATTCCACACTGCTAACATATCAGTATGGGGTCCATTTCTCTCTCTCTCTGTATTCCACACTGCTAACATATCAGTATGGGGTCCATTTCTCTCTCTCTCTGTATTCCACACTGCTAACATATCAGTATGGGGTCCATTTCTCTCTCTCTCTGTATTCCACACTGCTAACATATCAGTATGGGGTCCATTTCTCTCTCTCTCTGTATTCCACACTGCTAACATATCAGTATGGGGTCCATTTCTCTCTCTCTCTGTATTCCACACTGCTAACATATCAGTATGGGGTCCATTTCTCTCTCTCTCTGTATTCCACACTGCTAACATATCAGTATGGGGTCCATTTCTCTCTCTCTCTGTATTCCACACTGCTAACATATCAGTATGGGGTCCATTTCTCTCTCTCTCTGTATTCCACACTGCTAACATATCAGTATGGGGTCCATTTCTCTCTCTCTCTCTGTATTCCACACTGCTAACATATCAGTATGGGGTCCATTTCTCTCTCTCTCTGTATTCCACACTGCTAACATATCAGTATGGGGTCCATTTCTCTCTCTCTCTGTATTCCACACTGCTAACATATCAGTATGGGGTCCATTTCTCTCTCTCTCTGTATTCCACACTGCTAACATATCAGTATGGGGTCCATCTCTCTCTCTCTGTATTCCAGGTGGATGGTAACAGCAGTGGTCTCAGTATGGGGTCCATCTCTCTCTCTCTGTATTCCAGGTGGATGGTAACAGCAGTGGTCTCAGTATGGGGTCCATTTCTCTCTCTCTCTCTGTATTCCAGGTGGATGGTAACAGCAGTGGTCTCAGTATGGGGTCCATTTCTCTCTCTCTCTCTGTATTCCAGGTGGATGGTAACAGCAGTACTCTCAGTATGGGGTCCATTTCTCTCTCTCTCTCTGTATTCCAGGTGGATGGTAACAGCAGTGGTCTCAGTATGGGGTCCATTTCTCTCTCTCTCTGTATTCCAAGTGGATGGTAACAGCAGTGGTCTCAGTATGGGGTCCATTTCTCTCTCTCTCTCTGTATTCCAGGTGGATGGTAACAGCAGTGGTCTCAGTATGGGGTCCATTTCTCTCTCTCTCTGTATTCCACACTGCTAACATATCAGTATGGGGTCCATTTCTCTCTCTCTCTGTATTCCACACTGCTAACATATCAGTATGGGGTCCATTTCTCTCTCTCTCTGTATTCCACACTGCTAACATATCAGTATGGGGTCCATTTCTCTCTCTCTCTGTATTCCACACTGCTAACATATCAGTATGGGGTCCATTTCTCTCTCTCTGTATTCCACACTGCTAACATATCAGTATGGGGTCCATTTCTCTCTCTCTCTGTATTCCACACTGCTAACATATCAGTATGGGGTCCATCTCTCTCTCTCTGTATTCCAGGTGGATGGTAACAGCAGTGGTCTCAGTATGGGGTCCATTTCTCTCTCTCTCTGTATTCCAGGTGGATGTTAACAGCAGTGGTCTCAGTATGGGGTCCATTTCTCTCTCTCTCTCTGTATTCCAGGTGGATGGTAACAGCAGTACTCTCAGTATGGGGTCCATTTCTCTCTCTCTCTGTATTCCAATTGGATGGTAACAGCAGTGGTCTCAGTATGGGGTCCATTTCTCTCTCTCTCTGTATTCCAGGTGGATGGTAACAGCAGTGGTCTCAGTATGGGGTCCATTTCTCTCTCTCTCTGTATTCCAGGTGGATGGTAACAGCAGTGGTCTCAGTATGGGGTCCATTTCTCTCTCTCTCTGTATTCCAGGTGGATGGTAACAGCAGTGGTCTCAGTATGGGGTCCATTTTTCTCTCTCTCTGTATTCCAGGTGGATGGTAACAGCAGTACTCTCAGTATGGGGTCCATTTTTCTCTCTCTCTGTATTCCAGGTGGATGGTAACAGCAGTACTCTCAGTATGGGGGTCCATTTTTCTCTCTCTCTGTATTCCAGGTGGATGGTAACAGCAGTACTCTCAGTATGGGGGTCCATTTCAAGCAGTTGAAGCGTCTGGTGGAGGAGCCGTCGTTCAGCCAGATCCTGATCCCCCTGCAGTCTGTCCTCATCCCCACACTACCCTCTACTGGCCCTGCTAACACACTGCACCACGACGCATTCCCCGGACACTGGGCCTACCTCGACGGCTTTGACGATACTGTGAGTGTGTGTGTGTGTCGGGGGGGTTGAGTAGTTTGTCTTTCTGTATGTGTGTGTGTATGTGTCGTGTCACATGGTGTGTGTGTGTGTGTCTCACGATGATGTGTGTGTGTAGGTGGAGATCCTGGCCTCCCTCCAGAAGCCTAAGAAGATCGGCCTGAAGGGAAGCGATGGGAGGAGCTACACTATGATGTGTAAACCTAAAGATGACCTCCGGAAAGACTGTCGCCTCATGGAGTTCAACTGCCTCATCAACAAGGTGTGTGTTTTAACCTGTCCGTTATCCAACAACATAAGACTACCGGAGCCGTAGCCCACTGAGCTAAAACCAAGGCATTACTTCTGGGAGCTAACAGAAAACTTCAGACTATTGTGTGTGTGTGTGTGTGTGTGTGTGTGTGTGTGTGTGTGTGTGTGTGTGTGTGTGTGTGTGTGTGTGTGTGTGTGTGTGTGTGTGTGTGTGTGTGTGTGTGTGTGTGTGTGTGTGTGTGTGTGTGTGTGTGTGTGTGTGTGTGTGTGTGTGTGTGTGTGTGTGTGTGTGTGTGTGTGTGTGTGTGTGTGTGTGTGTGTGTGTGTGTGTGTGTGTGTGTGTATAGTGTCTGCGTAAGGATGCAGAGTCCAGGAGGAGGGAGCTCCATATCCGTACATATGCTGTGATCCCTCTGAATGAGGAGTGTGGCATCATCGAGTGGGTCAACAACACTGGAGGTCTCCGACACATACTGACCAAACTCTACAAGGAGAGAGGTACACACACACACCCCATACTGATCAAACTCTACAAGGAGAGAGGTACACACACACACACACACCCCATACTGACCAAACTCTACAAGGAGAGAGGTACACACACACACACACACACACACACACACCCCATACTGATCAAACTCTACAAGGAGAGAGGTACACACACACACACACACACCCCATACTGACCAAACTCTACAAGGAGAGAGGTACACACACATACCACATACACACGCCACATACTCAATAAAACTCACTTGTGTGTGTGTGTTTGTAGGTATCCTGATATCAGGTAAAGATTTGAGGAAGTTAATCCTTCCTAAGACTGCATCGTTTGTGGAGAAGCTGAAAGTCCATAAGGACGTCCTGTGTGCCAGACACCCCCCTGTCTTCTATGAATGGTTCCTCCGAACCTTCCCTGACCCCACCACATGGTACAACCCGCTACAGACAAATATCAGTACACACACACACTTTTACAACACACACATACACTATAAATTACTGGTGATTAACCGTGTGTGTGTGTGTGTGTGTGGTCGGTCGGTGTGTGTGTGTGTGTGTGTGTGTGTGTGTGTGTGTGTGTGTGTAGGTACAGCAGCAGGTCAGCGTACTGTCGCTCCACAGCGGTGATGTCCATGGTGGGCTACATCCTGGGTCTTGGAGACCGCCATGGAGAGAACATCCTGTTTGACTCATTCACCGGGGAGTGTGTTCATGTCGACTTCAACTGCCTCTTCAACAAGGTGTGTGTGTGTGTCTTGCTTGGACTTGCTCTGCACTTCAACAAGTTCTGAGGCCAAATTCAATACATGCCTGACAATCCTTCTCTCCCTCTTTCTCTCTCCTCCCTCTCTTTCTCTTCCTCCCTCTCCCCCCTCACTCTCTCAGGGTGAGACGTTTGATGTTCCGGAGGTGGTTCCGTTCAGACTGACACAGAACATGGTCCATGCTATGGGCCCCATGGGGACAGAGGGGCTGTTCAGAACCGCCTGTGAAGTCACTCTACGCCTGATGAGGGACCAGAGAGAACCACTCATGAGGTACACACACACACATATAAACACACACACATATATAAACACACACACACACATATATAAACACACACACATAAACACAGGGATTGAACTGAAGCTATCCCTCTCGCCAGAGGCTACTCAGATCAAGACAATATAACGTGCCAAACTAGCCCACCAGGTGAGTGGGACTTCAAAGGACCAATGGTGTGGTGTACAGTGGTGTGTGTGTGTGTGTGTGTGTGTGTGTGTGTGTATAGTCAGTGTGTGTGTTTGTGTTTCAGTGTACTGAAGACGTTCCTCCATGACCCTCTGGTAGAGTGGAGTAAACCCAAAGGATCGTCCAAGACACAGGCCAGTGAGACTGGAGAGATAGTCAACGAGAAGGTAGACACAGACTCTCTCTCTATCTCTCTCTCTCTCTCTGTCTCTCTCTCCCTCTCTCTCTCTCTGTCTCTCTCTCTCTGTCTCTCTCTCTGTCTCTCTCTCTCTATATATATATGTATATATCTCTCTCTAGATCTCTCTCTATATATATATATATATCTCTCTCTCTGTCTCTCTCTCTCTCTCTCTCTCTGTCTCTCTCTCTCTCTCTCTCTCTCTCTCTCTCTCTCTCTCTGTCTCTCTCTCTCTCTCTCTCTCTCTATATATATATATATATATATATATATATATATATATATATATATATCTCTATATGTCTCTGTCTGTCTGTCTCTCTCTCTCTCTCTGTCTCTCTCTCTCTCTCTCTATATATATATATATATATATATCTCACTATAGAGAAATATTCATATAACAAACACTCTCTCTCTAAATAAATGTAAAAGGATGAACTAACACATCCTCCCCTCTCTCCCTCCCAGGCCAAGACCCATGTGTGTGAGATTGATCAGCGTCTGCAGGGTGTGATAAAGAGTCGTAACAAGGTGTTGGGTCTGCCTCTGTCTATAGAGGGACACGTCCACTACCTGATACAGGAGGCTACTGACGACAAACTACTGTGTCAGATGTACCTGGGCTGGGGACCTTACCTCTAATACACACACACACTACTGCTTCTCAGAGAAACTGAATTATTTGCAAAGTACAATACTTTTCTTGTTCTGTTCTGTTATCCATGAAATCGTTTTCCTTTTTCATGTTTTTGTAAATCTGGAGTAATTGTTATGTTTTTCATGGGGCAGTTGCATATTTTCCCATAATAATAAAATAAATCCTATTTTCTGAAATGCTGGTGTGTGTGTGGTCTAATCTCATCACCCTGTTCAGATTACTGAGGGGCCAGTCTGTCTGATGATATTTGAAACACAAACAGAAACATACATGAAGCATTCACTCACACATGACAGAGGGAGTTTGAAATTTGGCGGGATACCTAATCTTCTTTACGTCATAGCACGACAAATGTCCTTTGCAGCAGCCCGTTAGCGTTATCCAAAACATCCCCTAAAGCCGCGAATAGAGGAACGAGCTACTGGAGATGTAAACAGATTCCGCTGTCATTCATTCGGACAACGGGAGCTGATATGGTGGATATTCTTAGCTCCTCTATTTGTGGAAAATGTTATGAGCGCGTGTTATGAGAGGATACATCACCGCTAGTCATACTCTGTCTTTCTAGAATGGTCGTTGTTTACGGTATCAGCTTTTCACATGCCAGTAATCCGGTTAGAAGAGATGTATTTGTATAGCTATCCACGGCTGCTAGACAGCTAGCCTAGCTCGTTGCACAGAAGGAGAGCGAGCGACCGCCGACCTTGACCAGATGGAAATCACGAGGCTCGCTGTGGACGCGGGCGCGTTTATCAACCGAGCTGTTCAGGTGAGGGAGATATTGAATTTAACTTCATTGATCTCGAAGGGTCGATTTATGTCAATCTGATTCAGTTACATAGTAGCGGAGATGACGGTTGTGTATTTGCCTAACATATACTGTATATATAGATAGTTGTCACAAGATTTTAAAAATAGTACTCAAGTGAACAAAGCCGCTGGTCGGCAGTCGGAGATTCAGCACTGTTCATAAGAACAACGACACGTTCAGCACCACATGACAGTGGACAGCGACGGTCTCCGGCGCAGCCATTCCTCAAAGGAAGTAGACTTCCATGTGATCCTTTCAAAACTGCATCTACAACACACACACACTCTCACACATAGATGACATGTTCTATCTCTCCAGTATACAGAGGAAGCTCTGGGGCAGGCTGAGAAGACAGAGTTGGACAGCCGGTTGGAGAGTCTCCTGGACAGAGCAGATTCCACTAAGACCTGGACTGACAAAATCATCTCACAGACTGAGACATTACTGCAGCCTAACCCTGGTTAGTTTCCTGTGTGGAAGCTAAGGAATTGTAACCTCTAGCCCCTGACCTCTGACCTCTAACCTTTAGGAGCTCGTTTAGAGGACCTCTTCTATAAGGGTCTGGATTGGAGCACCCCGGAGAGGCCAACCCCCCACGAGCTGCTGAGTGAAAACATGATGGACGCTGCTCTGGAGCTGGGGCGACACACACCCTACGGTACACACACACACACTCTATGGTACACACTCTATGGTACACACACACACACACACTATGGTTAGAGACTGGACATGTGTATATATGTGTGTGTGTAGGTAGTACTCTGATTAAGTGTGGGGAGTTGGAGAGGCAGATTGGGGTGGCGAACAAGAAGCTGATCCAGAGTACAGACATCAACTTCCTGTCTCCTCTACGGAGGTTCACCGACCAGGAATACACAGTCATACAGGTACACACACACCAC
The DNA here is from genome assembly GCF_964263955.1 of Coregonus lavaretus. Classification (NCBI taxonomy): domain Eukaryota; kingdom Metazoa; phylum Chordata; class Actinopteri; order Salmoniformes; family Salmonidae; genus Coregonus; species Coregonus lavaretus. Next base: position 24,188 of record NW_028156765.1, read on the forward strand.
ATCACAACATACACACACTACTATAACACAAATACACTCGGACAACTGGGGATTAAGCGTGAGTGTGTGTGCGTGTGTGTAGAATGAGCGCAGGCAGCTGGTGAATAAGCGGTTAGATCTGGACATTGCGAAGGCCAGACTGAGAAAGGCACAGGAAGCAGAAAGCGAGGCCCAGGTGAGAACACACATACTGCCTACCACATACTGCTGACCTCATACTGCTGACCTCACTGCTGACCTCACACTGCTGACCTCATACAGCTGACCTCATACTGCTGACCTCATACAGCTGACCTCACACTGCTGACCTCATACAGCTGACCTCACACAGCTGACCTCATAAAGCTGACCTCATACTGCTGACCTCATACTGCTGACCTCATACAGCTGACCTCACACTGCTGACCTCATACAGCTGACCTCATGAATTGATCCTTCGCTAACCAGCTGAGCTAGCAAACAATGTAACAAAAGTATAATTTCGGACTTGCAAAATACTCCAACAGGCTCTGCATTTCAGGAATCACAGTAGCAAGTACCCCTGGTGCACTGTTCAATTATTTTGCCATAAAAATATATATATATTAAGAAAATATGTTTTTGCCATAGCCCTCACTGGCTTTCATGCAATTTAAATGTGAGCTTGTCCTAGGTATCAGACTGGACGACAGTTACTATCCATTGGACCTCTGCGATTTGTTGCCCAAAATTCTACCCAGACTTAATGAAGGGTCAATGGTGGCTTGAAAGATGTATGCATAGTTGGGTCAGGAGAGGAGGTTTGCCCTAGGTTTCCAAGAGTGTCAACAATGCATAGCATCAAAAGTCAAGTTTCACCTCTCCCTCCTCTCTCTCTCTCTATCTATCTCTCTCGTCCTCTCCCTCTCTCATTCTCTCTCATTCTCTCTCTCTGGGTCTCTCTGTCTCTCTTTCTTTCTCTCTCTCTCATTCTCTCTCTCTCCCTCTCTGGGTCTCTCTGTCTCTCTTTCTTTATCTCTCTCTCATTCTCTCTCTCTCCCGCTCTGTGTCTCTGTCTCTGTCTCTGTCTCTCTCTCTCGCTCTCTTTCTCTCTCTCTCAGGGTCTAAATGCTAACCCATTAGGAGAGGAGTATGTAGCTCATGTCTCCTACATGTTCAGCTTCCTACGAGTCCGATGGCTGAAGGTCTGTCCTCACATACACACGCACACTCCCACACACTTGTTTTAACATCAGGTAGCAGTACACATTAAGACTGAACGATATGATGAAAATGGACCAGCAGTTTTCTAATTGGTTGGTCCTGTTCCTGTCTGTTTTCTCATTGGTTGATCTTATGTATTTCTATCAAATGCTGTCAGATGTGGGCCCAGGAAGTCTCTCAGGCAGAGATGGAGCTGAGGATCTCTCAGAGTGTGTTTGACCGACAGTCAGAAATCACCAGACTACTGCTGGAGGGAATCAACACTACACACGTATGTACCAACACACACACGCACGCACACACACACAGATACACACACACACACACAGAGAGACTGGTATTAACACAGACACATGCTCACTCTCTCGTTCTCCCCTGTCTGCTGCAGGCTGCCCATCTGAGAAGTCTGTATGACTTTGTAGAAGACCAGGCCAGTTACTACGCTCAGTGTTACCAGCTCACACAGGACCTACACACCCAACTGGCCAGGTGTGTATCTGTGTCTCTGGTGTGTGTGTGTGTGTGTGTGTGTGTGTGTGTGTGTGTGTGTGTGTGTGTGTGTTAACCGCTTTTTGTTTTCTCTCTTTGTAGCGCTCCCCCTCTGGTCTGCTACAATAACAACTGGCACTTAGAAACTAACCAACCCTCCACAGGTAACCTGCCCTTAGCAACCATTCAGCCCCTAGCAACCTGTGACTCTTCAACAACCAACCAGGCAACTAGCCAACCCCTAGCAACCAACCAGGCAAACAGCCAACCCTTAGCAACCATCCAGCCCTTAGCAACATGTGAGTCTTCGACAACCAACCAGGCAACAAGCCAACCCCTATCAACCAACCAGGCAAACAGCCAACCCTTAGCAACCAACCAGGCAGCCAACGAGTCCTCAAAAAACAATGAGTCCTCGACAACCAATAAGTCCTTGACAAACAACCAGACAAGCAGCCAACGCTTAGCAACTGCTGGGTCCTCTACAACCAACCAGGTAACCTAGGTAACTAGTTTAGTTTAGTTTATTATACTTTTTTTTTTATTAGACTAAGACTTATTTCCATTTTGGTCTGCTAGGCCTCGACAATCATCCAGGCAAACAGCCAACCCCTACAAACCAACCAGGCAACCAATGAGTCCCCAACAACCAATGTGTCCTCATCAACCAACCAGGCAACAAACCAACCCTTAGCAACTAACCAGCCCTTGACAACCAACCAAGCAACAAGTCAATCCCTAGCAACCAACCAGGCACTCAGCCAATCCTTAGCAACCACTGAGTCCTCAACAACCAACGAGTCCCTGACAACCAACCAAGCAACCAGCCAACCCTTGACAACCAACCAGGCAACCAGCCAACAGTTAGCAACCAATGAGTCCTCCACCACCAATCAGGTAACTAACCAACCCTTACAAACCAACCAGGCAACCAATGACTTCCCAATAACCAACGAGTCCTTAACAACCAACCAGGCAACCAGCCAACCCTTAGCGACTCACCAGCCCTCGACAACTAACCAGGCAACCAGCCAATCCTTAGCAACTAACCAGGCCCCCAGCCAACCCTTTACAACCAACTGGGAATCCATCAAACCCTTAGCAACCAATGAGTCATCAACAACCAACGAGATCTCAACAACCAACCAGGCAACTAGCCAACCCTTAGCCACCAACAAGGCAACCAACCAGACAACCAATGTGTTCTCAACAACTAATGAGTCCTTGACCACCAACCAGGTAACTAACCAGCCCTCGACAACTAATCAGGTAACCAACCAATCTCTAGCAACCTTCCGGACAAACAGCCAGTCCTTAGCAACCAATGTGTCGTCAACAAACAACGAGAACTCGACAAACAACCAGGCAACCAGCCAACCCTTGACAACCAACCAGGAACCCATCGAACCCTTAGCAACCAATGAGTCATCAACAATCAACGAGTCCCTGACAACCAACCAAGCAACCAGCCAACCCTTGACAACCAACCAGGCAACCAGCCAACAGTTAGCAACCAATGAGTCCTCCACCACCAATCAGGTAACTAACCAACCCTTACAAACCAACCAGGCAACCAATGACTTCCCAATAACCAACGAGTCCTTAACAACCAACCAGGCAACCAGCCAACCCTTAGCGACTCACCAGCCCTCGACAACTAACCAGGCAACCAGCCAATCCTTAGCAACTAACCAGGCCCCCAGCCAACCCTTTACAACCAACTGGGAATCCATCAAACCCTTAGCAACCAATGAGTCATCAACAACCAATGAGATCTCAACAACCAACCAGGCAACTAGCCAACCCTTAGCCACCAACAAGGCAACCAACCAGACAACCAATGTGTTCTCAACAACTAATGAGTCCTTGACCACCAACCAGGTAACTAACCAGCCCTCGACAACTAATCAGGTAACCAACCAATCTCTAGCAACCTTCCGGACAAACAGCCAGTCCTTAGCAACCAATGTGTCGTCAACAAACAACGAGAACTTGACAAACAACCAGGCAACCAGCCAACCCTTGACAACCAACCAGGAACCCATCGAACCCTTAGCAACCAATGAGTCATCAACAATCAACGAGTCCTCGACAACCAACGAGAACTCGACAAACAACCAACTCTTGACAGCAAACCAGCCCTTAGAAACCAGCCAGACAACTGGTCAGCCTGCACGTGGTCCAGTAGCTGACAGAACTGTCTGACTGTGGAACTGTTTGTATGAAAAGCGTATGTTTATATTGAGTCTTTGAGTTGTGAACAGCTCTCCTCCAGCTCCTCTCTGCCAAAACGTCAGCTACCATGGCTAGGTCCTAAATGAAGGCTCTGACCAAAAGTAGTGCACTAGGGAAAATAGGGTGTCACTTCAGATTGGTCCAATGTCTCAGTCATAGTGGTGAAGGGCTTCACAGCTAATTTATGTCCTTTCATAAACTGTATGTATCTATTGGATCATCCATGTACTCTTTAAGGGAGTTACGTACCCAGGCCTAAATGTATGTATATAGTGGTCATCTATGTCGAGGTTATATAGATGTATATGTATGTAGCAGTGGAAGCTGCTGAGGGGAGGACGGCTCATAATAATTAATGGAATGGTAATAACCACATGGAAACCACATGTTTGATACCATTCTATTGACTCCATTCCAGCCATTACTATGAGCCGTCCTCCCCTCAGCAGCCTCCACTGGTATGTAGGCTACTGTGTGTGGTGGTATAGATCTATATGGTCGTTCCAGACTGTCTATTTTGAGACTTATAAATGGAGGGACACTGCCAGCTGTGTTTACATCATGTATTGTGTCGTCTGAAAACAGTATGTGTGATCAAAAGAGGTGACATTTTGTTGCATATTGTAATAAATGTGTCGTGTGTGTGTGACTCTTCACCTCTATAGGCTGAGGTCATTTTCCATACGGCAACATGTGGTCAGCGGGGTGGGGGGGCGGGGGGGCATGAAATTGAAAAGGGTCTTTGGTTATTCCATAGTATAAAACATACACAAACACTTACAGCCATGTATATAGTCCCACCAGGCTAAACCGTGTAAGTGTTTCCGTCTACAGATGTTTTCAATTGACCCTGCATGAGAGGGCAGCTCTACACTCAAACACACATACACACACGAAAGCTCCGCCTCGATCTGCTGGTGCTTGGATCTACATGGTTACTCTGGGTTACTGGGACACAGAACACACACACACACACACACAAACACAAAGTTTTACTTAGTACGCTGTTTGGGGATATACAGTGGCTTGTAAAATTATTCACCCCCCCTTGGAATTTTTCCTATTTTGTTGCCTTACTACCTGGAATTTAAATGGTTTTTTGGGGGGTTTGTATCATTTGATTCACACAACATGCCTACCACTTTGAAGATGCAAATTATTTTTTATTGTGAAACAAACAAGAAATTAGACAAAAAAACAGAAAACTTGAGCGTGTATAACTATTCACCCCCCAAAGTCAATAATTTGTAGAGCCAGCTTTTGCAGCAATTACTGCTGCAAGTCTCTTGGGGTAGGTCTCTATAAGCTTGGCACATCTAGCCACTGGGATTTTTGCCCATTCTTCAAGGCAAAACTGCTCCAGCTCCTTCAAGTTGGATGGGTTCTGCTGGTGTACAGCAATTGTTGTGGAGAATTGTCCTTATTCTTAATAAAAACCGAAGTATTTCAAGAGTTTTTGTAGAATTAAGATAAACTTTATTACAATTAGATAATAATAATAAGCCATTTAGCAGACGCTTTTATCCAAAGCGACTTACAGTCATGCGTGCATACATTTTTTTTTTGTGTATGGGTGGTCCCGGGGATCGAACCCACTACCTTGGCGTTACAAGCGCCGTGCTCTACCAGCTGAGCTACAGAGGACAAGATAAGGCCGAGGTGGTCTGCAGAGCATCTGAATTCCCAACACTTGGCCCTCAGTTTATATACAGTTCTATTCCTGAACATTTAACATACTTTTTTGCTTAATCCCGGTTTAGTTCTTCCACCACTGTCTCCAAATCTCCATCTTTTGACCGCTCCGCCCACTCTCTTAATTTATGATAGTGGCGAAATCTGACTTCTCCTCCCCCTATGTATTCAGATTTGGAAACAATAGTGTCAGGACCAAGCTTTCTCATGCAAAAAATAGCAGAGCCATCTCTTATCAGTCAGGAGAAGCCTTGAGATTAGGAAGTGCACACTTCTGCAGCCTGTCCCAGTTCACCAGTTTCAGAGATAGGCCCCCTCTGCACACAAAGTCTCCAGCCACAAATACATTTGCACATAAAACATCCCATCTAACCCATAACCCATTCTCAACCATATACATTTAAGACATTCCTCATGCATGGCTTCATGTATAGCAGTATAATCAGTTCTCAGACATGTACAGTTCTCATGCATAGTGTATATTTCCCACACATAGTAAGAATGAGCAGGCCCATTCCCAGGAGCCATGTCCTGACTCTGGCTCAGGCTCCCTCCTTGTGTACCACACTGTACCACACTCTGTATCACTCTGTATCACACTCTGTATTCACTTAGTCGTACTGCTTGTCTTTGCGGTTAACTATGTTTTAACTTTATAGTCTAAAAGGAGCCTACTGAAAAAATGGCTTCTTTCCTGTCTATCCCCATGTCTGGTTGGTCGCCTTTTCATATCATACCGGAACCCCCTCTTTATCCAAACAGCCACCCTCCCTGGACCTTGAGCCACTATGGTTTCTTCTTGTGACTATGTATATGTGGCTATGTGTATCGGGTCATAGCACACAAACAAGTGATAATGTTTGTTCCATTGCTACTCCTATCTCCACACAGCTGCACCCTTGGAAGATAGTAAAAGACAGGATGAACTGAAAAACTGCGGTCATTCGGAGGCTTTTTGTCCTGACCGTGTGACCAGGTTACTCAGAAGCAACGAGAAACAATACAGGTCTATCTGTTCCTGAAGTTTATCTCCATCCCATGTCCTTGACTACACACCCAGACCAGCTGCAGGGAGCTAGAGGGAACCATCCTTTCTCAGAAGCACAACATTTGCACTAAAGAAATGTCTCTACTATTGTTAAATTGGTTGTTAATCCATAAGCATATAGGGCATATACAGTTGAAGTCGGAAGTTTACATACACTTAGGTTGGAGTCATTAAAACTAGTTTTTCAACCACTCTACAAATGTCTTGTTAACAAACTATAGTTTTGGCAAGTCGGTTAGGACATCTACTTTGTGCATGACACAAGTAATTTTTCCAACAATTGTTTACAGACAGATTATTTCACTTATAATTCATTGTATCACAATTCCAGTGGGTCAAAAGTTTACATACACTAAGTTGACTGTGCCTTTAAACAGCTTGGAATATTCCAGAAAATGATTTCATGGCTTTAGAAGCTTCTGATAGGCTAATTGACATACTTTGAGTCAATTGGAGGTGTACCTGTGGATGTATTTCAAGGCCTACCTTCAAACTCAGTGCCTCTTTGCTTGACATCATGGGAAAATCAAAAGAAATCAGCCAAGACATCAGAAAAAAATTGTAGACCTCCACAAGTCTGGTTCATCCTTCGGAGCAATTTCCAAACGCCTGAAGGTACCACGTTCATCTGTACAAACAATAGTATGCAAGTATAAACACCATGGGACCACGCAGCCGTCATACCGCTCAGGAAGGAGACACGTTCTGTCTCCTACAGATGAATGTACTTTGGTGCGAAAAGTGCAAATCAATCCCAGAACAACAGCAAAGGACCTTGTGAAGATGCTGGAGGAAACAGGTACAAAAGTATCTATATCCACATTAAAACGAGTCCTATATTGACATAACCTGAAAGGCTGCTCAGCAAGGAAGAAGCCACTGCTCCAAAACCGCCATAAAAAAGCCAGACTACGGTTTGCAACTGCACATGTAGACAAAGATCGTACTTTTTGGAGAAATGTCCTCTGGTCAGATGAAACAAAAATAGAACTGTTTGGCCATAATTACCATCGTTATATTTTATAATAATTGCAAGCCAAAGAACACCATCCCAACCGTGAAGCACGGGGGTGGAAGCATTATGCTGTGGGGGTTCTTTGCTGCAGGAGGGACTGGTGCACTTCACAAAATAGATGGCATCATGAGGATGGAAAATTATGTGGATATATTGAAGCAACATCTCAAGACATCAGTCAGGAAGTTAAAGCTTGGTCGCAAATGGGTCTTCCAAATGGACAATGACCCCAAGCATACTTCCAAAGTTGTGGCAAAATGGCTTAAGGACAACAAAGTCAAGGTATTGGAGTGGCCATCACAAAGCCCTGACCTCAATCCTATAGAAAATGTGTGGGCAGAACTGAAAAAGCGTGTGCGAAAAGGAGGCCTACAAACCTGACTCAGTTACACCAGCTCTGTCAGGAGGAATGAGCCAAAATTCACCCAACTTATTGTGGGAAGCTTGTGGAAGGCTACCCAAAACGTTTGACCCAAGTTAAACAATTTAAAGGCAATGCTACCAAATACTAATTGAGTGTATGTAAACTTCTGACCCACTGGGAATGTGATGAAAGAAATGAAAGCTGAAATAAATCATTCTCTCTACTATTATTCTGACATTTCACATTCTTAAAATAAAGTGGTGATCCTAACTGACCTAAGACAGGGAATTTTTACTAGGATTAAATGTCAGGAATTGTGAAAAACTGAGTTTAAATGTATTTGGCTAAGGTGTATGTAAACTTCCGACTTCAACTGTATGCATTTCATTCTACAACATGCATAATTCATATAATTGGTTTGTTAGGTTGTCTAAGTAGTTAACTAAACATTTCCAATACAATCTTTAAGTCATACCACAGATTCTCAATCCAATTGGTCTGGGCTTTGACTAGGCCATGTCAAGACATTTAAATGTTTCCCCTTAAACCACTCGAGTGTTGCTTTAGCAGTATGCTCAGGGTCATTGTCCTGCTGGAAGGTGAACCTCCGTCCCAGTCTCAAATCTCTGGAAGACTGAAACAGGTTTCCCTCAAGAATTTCCCTGTATTTAGCGCCATCCATCATTCCTTCAATTCTGACTAGTTTCCCAGTCCCTGCCGATGAAAATCATCCCCACAGCATGATGCTGCCCCCACCATGCTTCACTGTGGGGTTGGTGTTCTCGGGGTGATGAGGGGTGTTGGGTTTGCGCCAGACATAGCGTTTTCCTTGATGGCCAAAACGCTCAATTTTAGTCTCATCTGACCAGAGTACCTTCTTCCATATGTTTGGGGAGTCTCCCACATGCCTTTTGGCGAACACCAAACATTTGCTTATTTTTTTCTTTAAGGAATGGCTTTTTTCTGGCCAATCTTAAAGCCCAGCTCTGTGGAGTGTACGGCTTAAAGTGGTCCTATGGACAGATACTCCAATCTCCGCTGTGGAGCTTTGCAGCTCCTTCAGGGTTATCTTTGGTGTCTTTGTTGCCTCTCTGATTAATGCCCTCCTTGCCTGGTCCGTGAGTTTTGGTGGGCGGCCCTCTCTTGGCAGGTTTGTTGTGGTGCCATATTCTTTCCATTTTTTAATAATGGATTTAATGGTGCTCCGTGGGATGTTCAAAATGTCTGATATTTTTTTTATAACCCAACCCTGATCTGTACTTCTCCACAACTTTGTCCCTGACCTGTTTAGAGAGCTCCTTGGTCTTCATGGTGCCGCTTGCTTGGTGGTACCCCTTGCTTAGTGGTGTTGCAGACTCCGGGGCCTTTCAGAACAGGTGTCTATATACTGAGATCATGAGACACTTATATTGCACACAGGTGGACTTTATTTAACTAATTATGTGACTTCTGAAGGTAATTGGTTGCACCAGATCTTATTTAGGGGCATCATAGCAAAGGGGGTGAATACATATGCACGCACCACTTTTCCGTTATTAATTTTATTAGAATTTTTTGAAACACTTGTTGTTGTTTTTTTACTTCACCAATTTGGACTATTTTGTGTATGTCCATTACATGAAATCCAAATAAAAAACCATTTAAATTACAGGTTGTAATGCAACAAAATAGAAAAAACGCCAAGGGGGATGAATACTTTTGCAAGGCACTGTAACATTTTATAGTATGCAAACTTTCTCAAACTTCAAAATAGAATGTTGTACAGTTAGTCAATTGTAAATACTTTTAGTAAGCTGTATGTAGGAGAGAATTCTGGTTTAGTATAGAAGATCAATTATTAAACAACAGTTGCAGACTTCTCACGGTCTTATACAACATGAGCTGACCTGTGGCGAGGTGAACCTTATCTGGAAGTCCTTGGTCATAGTTTCCATATCTCCATTGAGTGACCTGTCTTTTGTACATGTACTGCTGAGGAAGAGAGACAATGCACACATTCGTATTGGACCGTGCAGCACTAAGGAAGAGCAACAACATGACGTCACCAAAACATTCCCATCTAAAATAGTCAGTGAAGCATTTCTATGTCTGATGGAGCACACTGTTGTTGTCTAACCCTATAGCAGCAGGTAGTTGAGAACAGCTGACATCATGGGCTCCTTCACCAAACAACAGTTGCAGACTTCTCACAGTATTATACATTAAAGTCATTCAGCAGACGCTCTCATCCAGAGTGACTTACAGTAGTGAGTGAATAAATGTCATACTTTTTTTTGTACTGGTCCTCCGTGGGACTCGAACCCACAACCCTGGCGTTGCAAGCGCCATACTCTACCAGCTGAGCCACATTTATTGATTTCTACAAAATCAATAAAACTGACCAGCCCAAAAATTTAACTTATCTGATCAAATATTGTTTTAACCTTGACTTTTTAATAACATGTCTCTTGTACACTGCTTAACTGAGAAGTGTGTATATAAGGAAGGGGTCTGAGCCTCATAAAGTGCATCATATCTGAACAGGTGTCGTTACAGAATGAGGGGTGCTGTAGCTCTGCTGGTGTTGCTGTTCTGTCTGTCTGGGGCATGGACTCAGGAGGAGAGTGGAGGGGTCAGAGAGAGTGACATCACTCAACAGGGTCACAGTGCAGGGAGAGAGAGCAGGGTGAGTGAGGTTCCAATAGAGAGACGAGGGACGGAAGCTACAGAGACGACCAATGAACAGACCACCACCCCTGACATCTGGACTGAGATGAAGGAGCTGAGAGACATGGTGCACAACCTGGGAACCATCGTAGTGGAGCAGAGAGAGAAGCTGAGGAACATGGAGGCCAGAGTGACAGCCAATGAGGCTGAGGCGAAGGAGCAGAGAAACACGGTGATGGATCTTAGGGTGGATCTGATCGTCACTAAGACTGGACTAGAGAACAAGAATGCAGGTAACATATCTATGTGTTGAATCAATATTGCACAAAACATATTGTATTGTAATTTGCACTGTACTATGTATTAGACCTAGATATTGTGTGTATGTACTGATATGTAGGCTATGTGTGACGTTTTAAATGTATTTCAGTCCTTGACTAATAATGTTCTGTACTATGTATTATGTCATGTTTCATGTGGACCCCAGGAAGAGTAGCTGATGCTTTTGCAGCGTCTAACGGGGATCCTAATAAATACCCAAAAAATGGATATCTTTGGATAACTTGTGTCACGTGTGTCCTTAGCCCTGGAGGCCAGACTGAGTGCCAGAGAGAGTGAGCTGACCACCACTAGGAATGAAGTTCAGGAACTGAAGAGAGAGAACACAGGTAATGAAAGAAAGGGTTGTTGTTCTGTTTTTTATATGCTGAAATAAATATGTAAAAATACAATTATTTGAATATCCTTCTACCCCTGGAGGCCAGACTGAGTGCCAGTGAGAGCCAGGTGGAGGAGCTGACAACAGAGAGATTTGTTTTAAAACTACTATGGAGCTGAAAAGAGGTTTCAAGTAAAACAAATGTGCTCCTCACTAACAGTCATGCAGGATCCAG
>NW_028156764.1:0-7298 GCF_964263955.1 Coregonus lavaretus
TGATGCCATGCAAACCCTCCACTGGGCATATCCCCAGTCCCCTTTTGTAACGGTGGCTTGTACAGTGCTCTCCATGCTGGCTTTACCTTGTCATCAATGCCCAATTTTACCCTCCATGGAGTGTCTTTTCTATTTTTCAATGTATCTTTATTCAACACCTTGACACACCCCCTATATAAGTCTTTCCCATTCACCTCATCCAAACCCACCTCTTCCAACCCTCTCAAATCCAGTAATAACACCTTTCTTTCTGACTCTGGGATATTGGGTGTAATCCCTAGTCTTGGAAATGGGACGTTTTCATCTTGTACCTTCTTCTTGTGACTATTCAGCATACCCCACTCTTCTGCTGACAGAGCCTTCCTGCAGCTTCCCAGCAGTTGTCGGACAATCCTTTCCGACCTCACCCCCAAATGTTCAGCCACCCGTCTTCCATCCGTTAAGGCGGGCCCAGCCATGGCCATTAACTGTTTTAAGGGAATGATTTTGCCCTTCACCAGAATCTTGGAGAAATGTGGAACAGCTGCAGTTGTACAATCCAGTCTTGCCCCATACACCAGAGGTTCCTCCAACAGCCAATGCACTGACTCTGCTGAAGTGTGTCTGGACACCTTCATTATGCTCCACACCCTAAGAAGGCCTCTGTAAAATGGAGGTACTCCCTCCCTAGAAATCTGGCTACTATCAACCAAAAATAAAGCCTTCTTTAAACCTAATCCCCCAACCTGCTGTAATACAAGACCTGCCACCGCTCTCCAAACCACATTTCCGGTCCATAAAGCAACCTTTGAATAAACTGAAACCGGAAAGCAGCAGCCCTACAAGCAAGATGTACAAGACCTTGTCCTCTTTTGACAAATACAAAACACTTTGTGGAACCCAATGATATTTATCCCAAAAGAAAACTACAATAATCGCCTGTATCTTAGCCAGAAGGCCAGATTGTGGCTCTAAAACTGACAGCCAATGCCACAGTGCAGAGGCAACCACATTGTTAACTATAATAGTGCGCCCCTATATGACATACGAGATAACAACCAATGCCATCTCCTCATCCTCCCTTCCAACTTTTCAACCATACCAATCCATTTTTTTTCCATTGTCCCCTCATCTCCTAGGTACACTCCAAGATACTTAAAACCTCCCTTACACCATTCCAGCCCCCCTGGCAAAGCCATGATCCCTCCAGACCATTCTCCAATCTGTAAAGCACAACTTTTTTCCCAATTTACCTTTGCAGAGGATATTCCCCTAAAACGATCAACCATTAGACTCAAACTATCCACCTCCGCTTGATTTTTCACTAAAACAACTACATCATCAGCATAGGCTGAGAGACGAATAGGAGGAATATCCTCTGAAAGGTACACCCCTTCAATGCAACTTCTAATGCTATTTAGTAGTGGCTCTATAGCGATGGCATATAACATTCCTGACAAAGAGCATCCCTGCCTAATACCTCTACACACTTTAAAAGGAGCACTCAAACCACCGTTAACTTTCAATACACTTTCAATGTCCCCATATATCACCTTTATCATGGCAATAAAACCAGAGCTGAAACCAAACACCTCAAAAGTGTGCCATAAGTATTGATGTTCAACTCGGTCAAATGTATTTTCCTGATCAATTGAAATTAGACCAGCATCCATCCAACCCAATAGCCCTAGAGACGTCCAAAAAATCCAGAATCAGAGAAATGTTATCCCTATCTGCCTGCCAGGAACACAGTAGGACTGGTCCGTATGTATGATTTTCCCCATCACCTCCCTCAGCCTGTTGGACAAAGCCTTTGACAGGATCTTATAATCAGTGCACAATAAGGCCACCGGCCTCCAGTTCTTCACCTCCCTAGGGTCACACCCGTCGCTATGGGCGGGCCATAGGGGGCCGGGCCCGCCCCCAAAAATGCTTGTGCCCCCCCCACTTGAGGCACAGATCTCTTTAAAAAATTACTTTAATTTTATATTATAATAGTTGCTAATTTTGTGTTGCATTAATGTTGCATTCTTTATCATTAAAACATTAACAATATAAAGAAACAATGGTGTGATTTTGTTTGATTGATGGGAATCTACACTGCAACATCTTATCACGGCCTTAATAAAAAGAAAGTTAGGCTACGTACCTGATGTAGCCTATGTCAGTGTAGCTGCTCAACAGTTACCGCGCATTTTTGAAGGCTGGATGAGTTTTCACCGGCTTACTCGCTTCAGTTCGTCATGGATATCCGTAAGTGGTTGAAAAGCCCACCAACAGTCTCCTCTGCCAAATTGGATACGACACCGACACCTCCTGATGTTGTAGTTGGAGAAGGAGACCCTGGACGACAGTCTGAGCCTGATGCTAGTAGCTCCGTGGAGTCCGACCCTGGACCTGGCAGGACCTGCAAGTCAAGTGCAACCGCGACTGGGGCAGCATTTGGGCAACAACTGCCTGTTGAATCAGTGGGTGTGAGTGACCTCGGCATGGACACACCCAAACAGGTTGTGTTGAGGAAATATCCAGTCAAAATGTTTGGTTAAAAAAAACGATAATTTTCCTCTAGCTGGTATTTGAACAGGGACTGGCTTGAGTACTCGGTGGAAAAGGACTCCGCATTTAGTTATGCCTGCAGGAAATTCAAATCTGTATCATCGGACGCGACCTTCTCCATTAAGGGATTTAATGATTGGAAACATGCAATTGAAACAGGCAAGGGCTTAAATAAGCATGCAGCTTCAAAATAACATTTAGCCTGTGAAGCAATGTGGAGAGATTCAGAAAAGCGTAGAGAGACAGGAAAAGAGATTTCCACTCTCTTAAATTCAGAGCAACTGGCTCGCAACAGATACTACATGTCAGCTGTAATTGATATGCTGGAGTTTTTAGTGGTGAATCAATTGCCGTTACGTGGAGATAATGCTGGTTTTGCCAGTGTGCTAGATGATAATAGATCAATGGGGCTGTTTTTGTCTCTCTTTGAGTACACCATGCACCAAAGATCCCAAACTGACACGGATTACAAAAACAATCCCACAGAATGCACGCTATACCAGCCCACAGATACAAAACGAGATTATCGAAATGATGAGCAAACTCGTGACAGAGGAGATAGTGAGACAAGTCGGCGATAGCTGGTATTCAATTAAAGTGGATGGCACACGGGATCCTTTAGGCCAAGAAAACATATCTGTAGTTGTGCGTTTTGTTGACAAAAACTATGGTCTGTGTGAGCGCCTCTTGGTAATGGCCACATCTGAGAAAGGTGATGCAGAGGCTCTGACAGGTGTCATCATTGATGAGCTCACCAGCGCCGGACTCAGCACGGACAAAATCCTGAGTCAAGTTTATGATGGCGCATCACTCATGTCTGGCAGGCATGGTGGTGTGCAGAAATTGCTCCAAAACAAGCTGGATCGTAACATACCATATATTCACTGCTTTAATCACCAACTTCATCTGGTTGTGATTCACGCCATGGCCAGTGAAGCAGCTGTCGATTATTTTTTTGGAGTATGCAACAGGCTGTACGACTTCATCAGGAAGCCAACCGTGGAAGTATGCAACATGCTGTACGACTTCATCAGGAAGCCAACCGTGGAAGTATGCAACATGCTGTACAACTTAATCAGGAAGCCAACCGTGGAAGTATGCAACATGCTGTACAACTTCATCAGGAAGCCAACCGTGGAAGTATGCAACATGCTGTACAACTTCATCAGGAAGCCAACCGTGGAAGTATGCAACATGCTGTACAACTTCATCAGGAAGCCAACCGTGGCTATTCTGTACAAAGGTGATACCCTGAAACGTCTCTATAATAATATGCCATTTAGCAGACGCTTTTATCCAAAGCGACTTACAGTCATGTGCGCATACATTGTTTGTGTATGGGTGGTCCCGGGGATCGAACCCACTACCTTGGCGTTACAAGCGCCGTGCTCTACCAGCTGAGCTACAGAGGACCACAGATGGACCAGAGATGGACTGGCCACTTGGCAACGGTCAAAGTTGTGGTGAAGAGTTTTCACGACATATCCACATTACTGACCGAGGCGGAAAACACACGAGGCCTTGGAGCGGAGGTGCGCGTCGAGGCTACGGGGCTGCTTCGTGCCATTACGCAGCGCAGTTTTCTTTTCATTGCGCACCTTGTTATGAAACTGTTGTCACTTTTCGAGCCGCCTAACAGACTACTACGGGCCGAAGATATGGACATGTTCACTGCGGTGACACTTGTGAACAGCGCTTCTGACTGTGTGAAGACACTGTGGGATCTCTGCGCTCCTCCAGCATCGGCCACCGAGGCTGTGCCGGTGACCGACCCTGGTCCAAGCAAGAGAAGACGCACAATGAATAAGAACCTCCGCGGATTTGCAGTTGAAGAAACAGTTGGTCAGCCACAAAGTGACACAGATGAAAAGACTGAGTTCATGAGATTGTTTTACAGTGTTATCGATGCTGTGCAAGGAGAGATGAATGCACGTTTTGGAGAGCGCAGTAGCGAGCTCATTGGCGCACTGGCTGCTTTGAACCCAGAGGCCGAGGATAATTTCCTGGACCCATCAAAGGTAACCCCTCTCCTGGTATTAGCTGGAACTGATGTGGTTGAATCTGAATATACTGTGGCTCGTGAGTTCCTGGTGAAGAACACCCCGGTTCCCCCCGAAGATGGAAAATGGACAATAGCCAACATCCTCAGCACATTCAACTGTGCACTCCAGGCTATGCCGACTGTTCTCACAGTCTACACACTTGCCCTAACTTTAGGAGCTTCCACTGCAATGTGTGAAAAACTCATTTTCCACGCTCAAAAGCGTCTTCTCAGAGCATCGGCACAGTATGCTGCACAGACGCAAAGGCCCAGCTGATTCAGCTTGCTTTTGAAAAGGACCTCACTCACAAGTTTAAGTCCGAGTGGAAGGATACTTTGATGAGGAGGTTCTGCTCGGAGAAACGCCGCCTCCCGCTCTACCGACAGGAGGGACTGGAGAGAGGACAGCGCTGCCTCCACTCAAAGTACCGGTAGGTTCAAAGTCTCTGTGTGTGTGTGTATATGCGTGCGTGTGTGTGTGTATATGCGTGCGTGTGTGTGTGTGTCTCTTGGCAATGCATATCCCTCTGTTGACTGCTTTATTGCAATATTTGAGAGATGCTTCTGGTGTTACATCTAATATGTTGTATAGTCAAGTGTTTTATGGATATTCATAGAGTAGAGAAAATAGAGTATACGATTATTATAAATATACGTACTGTAGGCTAATAATAATTGTGCCCTGCCCTCCCATGCATTTCAGATGCCCCCCTTAAGACTGAGGTCTGGCGACGGGTCTGCCTAGGGTCACCCTTTTTGGGCAGTAGGGTGAGGACAGCCCTTCTGCAGCTTATTGGTAGTGACCCTCCGGTCAAACTATCATTAACTACTGCTAGCCAATCCTCTCCCAACATAGCCCCAAAAAAGTCAACGGGAAGCCCATCAATGCCTGGTGCCCTTCCATTTTCCATGCCTTTTAATGCAGTGTATAGCTCCTGCAAAGACAATGGTTGCTCTATCTCAACCTGAGCTTCTGCAGCCACCTGTGGGAGCCCATCAAGGAACTGCTGTGTCACTGTTTTATCCTCTTTGTACTCACACTTGTAGAGCTCAGCATAGAACTCTACTGCCCTCTTTCTAATTTCACTAGGGCTAGTGAGCTCCTGTCCAACAGCTGATTTGAGGCAATTAATAATTATTCTTTGTCCATTCTTTTTCTCTAAACCAGAGAAATATTTGGATGAGGCATCCATTTCAGAGATTCCCTGAAACGTACTTCTCACTGTCACAGTGACGTGTATGCGGTAGGCGAAGTCAAGAGCAGGACACAGAGCTACTGGCAGAAACTTTACTGGATGCAGTGCAAATATACAAAGTACAAAGGCAACCTCAAACAGCGAGGAAATAATAAGACCCGCACACAACTGCTGCAAAGACCAAAACAATTACGCACAAAACAGGTGTAAACAATAAAGACCAAACAAGACAAACACAGAAACATCGATCGGCAGCAGCTAGTACTCCGGGGACGACGAACGCCGAAGCCTGCCCGAGCAAGGAGGAGGAGCAGCCTCAGCAGAATCCGTGACACTCACCAATGCCCCCTGTGCTCTGATACCCAGCAGGTCTGCCAATGCAGCTTTTTTCCTCTTGAGGGCCTGAGTATGGCCTCGATCTCCTGTGGTTTCAACCAACGTCAGGAGTTCCACTATTTCAGTCTCTAGGGCTTCCATTGATCTGGTGATATCCTTGGTGACATTCCTTGTGTATTGATTACGGAATTGTTGAATCTGGATTTTCCCTATATCCCACCACTGTTGAAGGGATACAAAACTGGCCTTTTGAGACCTCTGCCTCTGCCAGAAAAAACTAAAACATTTCCTGAAGTGAGCATCACTTAATAAAGTTATATTAAAATGCCAGTATGCGCTTTTGGGTTTTACAGCGTTAATGAACACCACCTCTGTTATTAAACAATGATCAGAAAATCCCACTGGGGTTATCACACTTGATTTACAGACCTGAGATTGATGCTCAAAACAATCAAAGCTATCTAACCTGGCCAGAGAGATGGTGTTCTCTCTCACATGGGCCCAGGTGTACTGTCTCGTGCCTCCATGTTGACTCCGCCAAATATCACACAGTTCATGTGTTACAATGAGGCTTTTCAAAAAGTCCTTGAGGCTATATGAGGTTCTTTGTGATTTCTATCTAAATCACTGACTGTGCAGTTAAAATCCACAGCAATAAATAAATAATCCTCAGTATTAAATTTTTCAATGGTATTTCATAATGTCTCTAAAAAACATACCCTCTCAACTGCCACCACTGGGGCATATACATTTATCAGACACATAGTGATGTTTTCATACCTCGCTCTAACTTTTAATAACCTCCCCTCAACTACCTTTTCAACCTCATATGACAAAGGCAAAAACCCTTTTGAGAACAAGATGGCCACACCCCCACTTTTTGAGTTTTTATGACTATACACCACTGTCCCCCCCCCACTCCTGTTGCCACATAACTTCATTTTCCAAATTACTATGCGCTTCTTGTAGAACATTTATGTCACTTCCCTTTCCCCTAATTAACTCATACACTACAGCTCTTTTTTAACGTCTCTCGCCCCATTTATGTTTAAAGAAGAAATCTTAAAACTGCTCATGGATGAAAAAAAATACAGAGGAAGACACAGAAACCACATCTCTTTACAGAGTTAAGGCTGCGACTGAACTCTTTCATTTTCTTTAGAATGTCCATCACTTATCACTCTCGTGAC
>NW_028156763.1:10000-15000 GCF_964263955.1 Coregonus lavaretus
ACCTGTCTGGCCGACCTGGAACCGAGTGGGGCTACTACGGGAGAGGCCAAATTATCGACATAAGCCCTGCCACCCGCTGGGCCTGTCTGTGCTCCGCCGTTTGGGGAAAAACAGCGATTTCGGTTTTGAAAAAACGACTTAAAACGTTAATAATTCAAAACTAAAAGTCCAATCAGGATTGGGGTTTTTTTTGGCGCAAAAGGGCACGAATAGACGCACATTTATATATAAATTAATTCGTTTTTGGAAATTTTTACTATATTTTAATTATGTTAGAAAAGTGAAAAAAAAAAATAGGGGTCAGAACGGTTGATGTTCCTATACGAGTTAAGAAAAACCCTTTTAGGTAATGGAAGTTCATCATAAAAGAGGATAATAGACCAAATTTGGGACCTCTAGCTCATCGGGAAGTATTTTTAAACATTATTTGAAAAAATCGGAAAAATCGGCCGAAATGCACTATGTCCCTTCGTGCATGGTAACCCAAATGAGAACCAGGGGGAACGGCTCCTGACTCACACAAGGCCGACATGGGTGCTCTTGGTCGGATTGGGTTGTGGGTCAGACACCCCCACATGGAAGACCGCCGGCGGTCGATGGGAGAACCAGAGACCGACTCCTGGCTCACGGAAGGCCGATTTGGGTGCACTTGGTCGGATTGGGTTGTGGGTCAGACACCCCAACATGGTTGTCCGCCGGCGGACACCAGGAGAACCAGGGACCGACTCCTGCCTCACGGAAGGCCGATTTGATGCACTTTTTTCGGATTGGGGTGGTGGTCAGACACCCCCATATGGAAATCATCCGGTTGACAACAGGAGAACCAGGGACCGACTCCTGCCTCACGGAAGGCCGATTTTGATGCACTTTTCTCGGATTGGGTTGGTGGTCAGACACCCCAACATGGTTGTCCGCCGGCGGACACCAGGGAGAACCAGGGACCGACTCCTGGCTCACGGAAGCCCGATTTGATGCACTTTTTTCGGATTGGGGTGGTGGTCAGACACCCCCATATGGAAATCATCCGGTTGACAACAGGAGAACCAGGGCCGACTCCTGCCTCACGGAAGGCCGATTTTGATGCACTTTTCTCGGATTGGGTTGGTGGTCAGACACCCCAACATGGTTGTCCGCCGGCGGACACCAGGAGAACCAGGGACCGACTCCTGGCTCACGGAAGGCCGATTTGATGCACTTTTTTCGGATTGGGGTGGTGGTCAGACACCCCCATATGGAAATCATCCGGTTGACAACAGGAGAACCAGGGGCCGACTCCTGCCTCACGGAAGGCCGATTTTGATGCACTTTCTCGGATTGGGTTGGTGGTCAGACACCCCATATGGAAACCATCCGGTTGACACTATGAGAACCAGGGACCGACTCCTGGCTCCCGGGAGGGCCGATTTGATGCACTTTTCTCGGATTGGGTGGTGGTCAGACACCCCCATATGGAAACCATCCGGTTGACACTATGAGAACCAGGGACCGACTCCTGGCTCCCGGAAGGCCGATTTTGATGCACTTTTCTCGGATTGGGTTGGTGGTCAGACACCCCCATATGGAAACCATCCGGTTGACACTATGAGAACCAGGGACCGACTCCTGGCTCCCGGAAGGCCGATTTGATGCACTTTTCTCGGATTGGGTTGGTGGTCAGACACCCCCATATGGAAATCATCCGGTTGACATTAGGAGAACCAGGGACCGACTCCTGGCTCCCGGAAGGCCGATTTTGATGCACTTTTCTCGGATTGGGGTGGTGGTCAGACACCCCCATATGGAAATCATCCGGTTGACACTATGAGAACCAGGGACCGACTCCTGGCTCACGGAGGCCGATTTTGATGCACTTTTCTCGGATGGGGTTGGTGGTCAGACACCCCCATATGGAAATCATCCGGTTGACACTATGAGAACCAGGGACCGACTCCTGGCTCCCGGAAGGCCGATTTTGATGCACTTTTCTCGGATTGGGTTGGTGGTCAGACACCCCCATATGGAAATCATCCGGTTGACATTAGGAGAACCAGGGACCGACTCCTGGCTCCCGGAAGGCCGATTTTGATGCACTTTTCTCGGATTGGGTTGGTGGTCAGACACCCCCATATGGAAATCATCCGGTTGACACTATGAGAACCAGGGACCGACTCCTGGCTCACGGAGGCCGATTTTGATGCACTTTTCTCGGATTGGGTTGGTGGTCAGACACCCCCATATGGAAATCATCCCGTTGACACTATGAGAACCAGGGACCGACTCCTGGCTCCCGGAAGGCCGATTTTGATGCACTTTTCTCGGATTGGGTTGGTGGTCAGACACCCCCATATGGAAACCATCCGGTTGACATTAGGAGAACCAGGGACCGACTCCTGGCTCCCGGAAGGCCGATTTTGATGCACTTTTCTCGGATTGGGTTGGTGGTCAGACACCCCCATATGGAAATCATCCGGTTGACACTATGAGAACCAGGGACCGACTCCTGGCTCCCGGAAGGCCGATTTTGATGCACTTTTCTCGGATTGGGTTGGTGGTCAGACACCCCCATATGGAAACCATCCGGTTGACACTATGAGAACCAGGGACCGACTCCTGGCTCCCGGAAGGCCGATTTTGATGCACTTTTCTCGGATTGGGTTGGTGGTCAGACACCCCCATATGGAAATCATCCGTTGACACTATGAGAACCAGGGACCGACTCCTGGCTCACGGAGGCCGATTTGATGCACTTTCTCGGATTGGGGTGGTGGTCAGACACCCCCATATGGTAAACCGCCGGCGGACACTAGGAGAACCAGGGGGAGGCTCTTACCTCACACATGGGGGTTTTGGGTGCCCTTGGCCGGCTTGGGGGTGACCCCAAGAGGGGGTCCAAGACCCCACACCCGGATCCATCCACAGGGGGGCGCCACATGTCATTTTAAGCCTGATTTCACTAGGGGAACCAGGGGATGATCTTAACTCACAAATGGGGGTTTTGGGTGCCCATGGCTGGCTTGGGGGTGACCCCAAGAGGGGGTCCAAGACCCCACAGCCGGATCCATCCACAGGGGGGCGCAAGAGGTCATTTTAGGCCTGATTTCACTAGGGGAACCAGGGGATGATCTTAACTCACAAATGGGGGATTTGGCTGCCCCATGGCTTGGGGGAGACCCCAAGAGGGGGTCCAAGCACCCCCACCCGGATCCATCCACAGGGGGGCGCCACATGTCACTTTAGGCCTGATTTCACTATGGGGACACAGGGGAGGCTGTTCACTCACACATGGGGGTTTTGGGTGCCCATGGCCGGCTTGGGGGTGACCCCAAGAGGGGGTACAAGACCCCACAGCCGGATCCATCCACAGGGGGGCGCCACATGTCATTTTAAGCCTGATTTCACTATGGGGACCCAGGGGAGGCTGTTCACTCACACATGGGGGTTTTGGGTGCCCATGGTCGGCATGGCTGGCTTGGAGGAGACCCCAAGAAGGGGTCCAGCACCCCCATCCAGATCCATCCACAGGGGGGCGCCACAGGTCACTTTAGGCCGGATTTCACTATGGGGACCCAGGGGAGGCTGTTCACTCACACATGGGGGTTTGGGTGCCCATGGTCGGCATGGCCAGCTTTGGGGAGACCCCAAGAAGGGGTCCAAGCACCCACAGCCGAATCCATCCACAGGGGGGCCCACAGGTCACTTTAGGCCGGATTTCACTATGGGGACCCAGGGGAGGCTGTTCACTCACACATGGGGGTTTTGGGTGCCCATGGTCGGCATGGCCAGCTTGGGGGAGACCCCAAGAAGGGGTCCAAGCACCCACAGCCGAATCCATCCACAGGGGGGCGCCACAGGTCACTTTAGGCCGGATTTCACTATGGGTACACTGGGGAGGCTGTTCACTCACACATGGGGGTTTTGGGTGCCCATGGTCGGCATGGCTGGCTTGGAGGAGACCCCAAGAAGGGGTCCAAGCACCCCCACCAAGATCCATCCACAGGGGGGCGCCACAGGTCACTTTAAGCCTGATTTCACTATGGGTACACTGGGGAGGCTGTTCACTCACACATGGGGGTTTTGGGTGCCCATGGTCGGCATGGCTGGCTTGGAGGAGACCCCAAGAAGGGGTCCAAGCACCCCCACCAAGATCCATCCACAGGGGGCGCCACAGGTCACTTTAAGCCTGATTTCACTATGGGTACACTGGGGAGGCTGTTCACTCACACATGGGGGTTTTGGGTGCCCATGGTCGGCATGGCTGGCTTGGAGGAGACCCCAAGAAGGGGTCCAAGCACCCCCACCAAGATCCATCCACAGGGGGGCGCCACAGGTCACTTTAAGCCTGATTTCACTATGGGTACACTGGGGAGGCTGTTCACTCACACATGGGGGTTTTGGGTGCCCATGGTCGGCATGGCTGGCTTGGAGGAGACCCCAAGAAGGGGTCCAAGCACCCCCACCAAGATCCATCCACAGGGGGGCGCCACATTTAAGCCTGATTTCACTATGGGTACACTGGGGAGGCTGTTCACTCACACATGGGGGTTTTGGTGCCCATGGTCGGCATGGCTGGCTTGGAGGAGACCCCAAGAAGGGGTCCAAGCACCCCCACCAAGATCCATCCACAGGGGGGCGCCACAGGTCATTTTCACTAGGAGAACCAGGGGAGGGCTCCTGACTCACACATGGGCATTCTGGGTGCCCATGGCTGGGATGGGTGAGACAGAGTCCCAGCCCTCCACACACAAAAGTGACCCAGCAGGCCAGAAGAAAGGGGAGAGAGAGAGAGAGAGAGAACAAATAATACATGGGCACAGAGCAGCCAGCCTCCATTGGAGCTGCCTGCACAGTGCTGCCCTCCTGTGGGAAAGGTTCACACACACACTCACTCACTCACTCACACAGACACACACAGACAAACCTATTCACTTGGGCCTTCTCCCTCATGCCCTGCTGACATCCATGCAGGCCCACATTGACCTTTGTGACCTCTGGAGCTCCATGCACCTTGTTCTAAACTCCCT
>NW_028156763.1:27500-30000 GCF_964263955.1 Coregonus lavaretus
CCATATGGAAATCATCCGGTTGACACTATGAGAACCAGGGACCGACTCCTGGCTCACGGAGGCCGATTTTGATGCACTTTTCTCGGATTGGGTTGGTGGTCAGACACCCCCATATGGAAATCATCCGGTTGACACTATGAGAACCAGGGACCGACTCCTGGCTCCCGGAAGGCCGATTTTGATGCACTTTTCTCGGATTGGGTTGGTGGTCAGACACCCCCATATGGAAATCATCCGGTTGACATTAGGAGAACCAGGGACCGACTCCTGGCTCCCGGAAGGCCGATTTTGATGCACTTTTCTCGGATTGGGTTGGTGGTCAGACACCCCCATATGGAAATCATCCGGTTGACACTATGAGAACCAGGGACCGACTCCTGGCTCACGGAGGCCGATTTTGATGCACTTTTCTCGGATTGGGTTGGTGGTCAGACACCCCCATATGGAAATCATCCGGTTGACACTATGAGAACCAGGGACCGACTCCTGGCTCCCGGAAGGCCGATTTTGATGCACTTTTCTCGGATTGGGTTGGTGGTCAGACACCCCCATATGGAAACCATCCGGTTGACATTAGGAGAACCAGGGACCGACTCCTGGCTCCCGGAAGGCCGATTTTGATGCACTTTTCTCGGATTGGGTTGGTGGTCAGACACCCCCATATGGAAATCATCCGGTTGACACTATGAGAACCAGGGACCGACTCCTGGCTCCCGGAAGGCCGATTTTGATGCACTTTTCTCGGATTGGGTTGGTGGTCAGACACCCCCATATGGAAACCATCCGGTTGACACTATGAGAACCAGGGACCGACTCCTGGCTCCCGGAAGGCCGATTTTGATGCACTTTTCTCGGATTGGGTTGGTGGTCAGACACCCCCATATGGAAATCATCCGGTTGACACTATGAGAACCAGGGACCGACTCCTGGCTCACGGAGGCCGATTTTGATGCACTTTTCTCGGATTGGGGTGGTGGTCAGACACCCCCATATGGTAAACCGCCGGCGGACACTAGGAGAACCAGGGGAGGCTCTTACCTCACACATGGGGGTTTTGGGTGCCCTTGGCCGGCTTGGGGGTGACCCCAAGAGGGGGTCCAAGACCCCACACCCGGATCCATCCACAGGGGGGCGCCACATGTCATTTTAAGCCTGATTTCACTAGGGGAACCAGGGATGATCTTAACTCACAAATGGGGGTTTTGGGTGCCCATGGCTGGCTTGGGGGTGACCCCAAGAGGGGGTCCAAGACCCCACAGCCGGATCCATCCACAGGGGGGCGCCACAGAGGTCATTTTAGGCCTGATTTCACTAGGGGAACCAGGGGATGATCTTAACTCACAAATGGGGGATTTGGCTGCCCATGGCTTGGGGAGACCCCAAGAGGGGGTCCAAGCACCCCCACCCGGATCCATCCACAGGGGGGCGCCACATGTCACTTTAGGCCTGATTTCACTATGGGGACACAGGGGAGGCTGTTCACTCACACATGGGGGTTTTGGGTGCCCATGGCCGGCTTGGGGGTGACCCCAAGAGGGGGTACAAGACCCCACAGCCGGATCCATCCACAGGGGGGCGCCACATGTCATTTTAAGCCTGATTTCACTATGGGGACCCAGGGGAGGCTGTTCACTCACACATGGGGGTTTTGGGTGCCCATGGTCGGCATGGCTGGCTTGGAGGAGACCCCAAGAAGGGGTCCAAGCACCCCCATCCAGATCCATCCACAGGGGGGCGCCACAGGTCACTTTAGGCCGGATTTCACTATGGGGACCCAGGGGAGGCTGTTCACTCACACATGGGGGTTTTGGGTGCCCATGGTCGGCATGGCCAGCTTGGGGGAGACCCCAAGAAGGGGTCCAAGCACCCACAGCCGAATCCATCCACAGGGGGGCGCCACAGGTCACTTTAGGCCGGATTTCACTATGGGGACCCAGGGGAGGCTGTTCACTCACACATGGGGGTTTTGGGTGCCCATGGTCGGCATGGCCAGCTTGGGGGAGACCCCAAGAAGGGGTCCAAGCACCCACAGCCGAATCCATCCACAGGGGGGCGCCACAGGTCACTTTAGGCCGGATTTCACTATGGGTACACTGGGGAGGCTGTTCACTCACACATGGGGGTTTTGGGTGCCCATGGTCGGCATGGCTGGCTTGGAGGAGACCCCAAGAAGGGGTCCAAGCACCCCCACCAAGATCCATCCACAGGGGGGCGCCACAGGTCACTTTAAGCCTGATTTCACTATGGGTACACTGGGGAGGCTGTTCACTCACACATGGGGGTTTTGGGTGCCCATGGTCGGCATGGCTGGCTTGGAGGAGACCCCAAGAAGGGGTCCAAGCACCCCCACCAAGATCCATCCACAGGGGGGCGCCACAGGTCACTTTAAGCCTGATTTCACTATGGGTACACTGGGGAGGCTGTTCACTCACACATGGGGGTTTTGGGTGCCCATGGTCGGCATGGCTGGCTTGGAGGAGACCCCAAGAAGGGGTCCAAG
>NW_028156762.1:0-32805 GCF_964263955.1 Coregonus lavaretus
CTTTCTCCCTCTCTCTCTCCATTTCGCTCTCTCTCTCTCTGTCTCTCTCTCTCTCTCTCTCTCTCTCTCTCCTCTCTCTCTCTCTCTCTCTCTCTCTCTCTCTCTCTCTCTCTCTCTCTCTCTCTCTCCCTCTCTCTCTCTCTCTCTCTCTCTCTCTCTCTCTCTCTCTCTCTCTCTCTCTCTCTCTCTCTCTCTCTCTCTCTCTCTTTCCCCCCTCCCCCCTCTCATCTCTCTCTTCTTTCTCTCTCTCATCTCTCTCTTTGTTTCTCTCTTTCTCTCCTGGTGTTTAACCTCCCATGACGACAGTAATAGTTTGGAGGCGGGCCCAGGAGCAAGAGCTGTCAATCAATGATGACTCAGGGGGACTTACTGTGATGTAATGGTTACACTACCCACTGATTAGCACTTTTTGTTGTGAGAGAGAAAGAGAGAGTGTGTGTGCATGCGTACGTGTGTGTGTCCAGGATTTTGCTTGGTCATGTTTGATCAAATATTCATTTTTTATCCTCAGTTTCCTTTGTAATATGTCTCTTTAGTAAATGTCTCTTTAGTAAATGTCTCTTTATTTAATGTCTCTTTAGTAAATGTCTCTTTAGTTAATGTCTCTTTAGTAAATGTCTCTAGGGTAAATATATCTTTAGTAAATGTATCTTTGGTAAATATATCTTTAGTAAATGGCTCTTTGGTAAATGGCTCTTTGGTAAATGTCTCTTTGGAATTTTCCCAACAGTCATGCATGTATTGTAACACAGCAGAAAGTGTGTTCATCTTCTCCTCTAGAAGACATATTTATGGTTCCTTCTTTCTCCCATGGCTCTTTTCCTATTAAACACTCTCTGGCTGTGAGAGAGGCCTTGCTACTC
Organism: Coregonus lavaretus; assembly: GCF_964263955.1. Classification (NCBI taxonomy): domain Eukaryota; kingdom Metazoa; phylum Chordata; class Actinopteri; order Salmoniformes; family Salmonidae; genus Coregonus; species Coregonus lavaretus. Next base: position 864 of record NW_028156762.1, read on the forward strand.
CGTTGTCACTGATCTGACTGTGAGAGAGACCTTGCTACTCCGTTGTCACTGATCTGGCTGTGAGAGAGACCTTGCTACTCCGTTGTCACTGATCTGGCTGTGAGAGAGGCCTTGCTACTCCGTTGTCACTGATCTGACTGTGAGAGAGGCCTTGCTACTCCGTTGTCACTGATCTGGCTGTGAGAGAGACCTTGCTACTCCGTTGTCACTGATCTGACTGTGAGAGAGACCTTGCTACTCAGTCCGTTGTCACTGATCTGACTGTGAGAGAGACCTTGCTACTCCGTTGTCACTGATCTGACTGTGAGAGAGGCCTTGCTACTCCGTTGTCACTGATCTGACTGTGAGAGAGGCCTTGCTACTCCGTTGTCACTGATCTGACTGTGAGAGAGGCCTTGCTACTCCGTTCTCACTGATCTGACTTTGTGTGTGTGTGTGTGTGTGTGAGAGAGAGAGAGTTTCTCTCTTCTGTGTGTTTCTATGAGGACGTATGTTTTGAATGTGGGTGTATGTGTTTTGAATGTGTGTGCGCGTACATGACTGTGTGAGTGTGTGTATGTATGTGTTTTTGTGTGAAGTCTTTGTGTGAATTTGTGTGGGTGTAATCACCTGCTGTCTGGCTAGTAGCAGTTGGGGGGGCAGTAATGGTGGGCCCCGGCGCCCTGCAGTGAGAGCTTAGCTTCTCTACGAGGGCCTTAAAAACAGTGGGACCCCTCATTACTCTGAATGGAACGGTCCAAACCCAGCCGGCCCCCTTCACAATCATGATGATTGTTGTTATTTAGAACCCCAACTGGGGTAGGGTGGCATGGTGGCGCGCCCCGGGTAAATTTTTCTGACAACGCTCACAATTATCCGAAGGATCCCGCGGATGCATGACATGCAACCGAGCAGAAGAGAATTGGGAAAGAATGCCCTCGTTTTGGGGAGGAGGGGGATACGTCCTGTCGCTTTCCCGTTCTCTTTTACCCCAGCTTTCGTTCTTTTTGTCTTTCTCTCTGTCTTTCTGTGTCTCAGAGGTCTGTGGCCTGGCACAGCAGGGTGCCGATAAAGAGGCTCAGGGACCTTTTCTCACCCGCTTTGCCCACTCACTCACACACACACACACACACACAGCTACACACACACACACACATACACACACACACTAGGGTCACCCTGGGGAGTCTGAGCAACAGGAGCAGCTGAAACTCAGGAGGTATCAGCCAGCATCACCCCCTCCTATAGTCAGCCTCCCACTGGCTCCTATAGAAGCCATATTGTGTGGAGCTGCATGTGGTAGGCACACAGGGCAGAGTGCTGGAGAACAGACAGCAGGAGAACCCTCCTTTCTACTCCATATTAACACAGTTTGGTTAACAGTCCCAATCAAACAGCAGGAAGACATGGGGCAAGAAGAGATGGTGGTGCTGCTCTGAATATATAGGATGATAATACTTTAGGTGGTTGTATAGCTCCCTGTGTGTATCTGCTCTTGACTTTATTTCCCCCTATAGGTTAGTCCCTATGGCTGCATCCGTCCTCTCTGTCGTTCCCTACATGCTCTTAGTCCCCCTCTCCCACCATCCGTCCTCTCTGTCGTTCCCTACATGCTCTTAGTCCCCCTCTCCCACCATCCGTCCTCTCTGTCTTTCCCTACATGCTCTTAGTCCCTATGGCTGCATCCGTCCTCTCTGTCTTTCCCTACATGCTCTTAGTCCCCCTCTCCCACCATCCGTCCTCTCTGTCTTTCCCTACGTGCTCTTAGTCCCTATGGCTGCATCCGTCCTCTCTGTCGTTCCCTACATGCTCTTAGTCCCTCTCTCCCACCATCCGTCCTCTCTGTCTTTCCCTACATGCTCTTAGTCCCCCTCTCCCACCATCCGTCCTCTCTGTCTTTCCCTACATGCTCTTAGTCCCCCTCTCCCACCATCCGTCCTCTCTGTCTTTCCCTACATGCTCTTAGTCCCCCTCTCCCACCATCCGTCCTCTCTGTCTTTCCCTACGTGCTCTTAGCCCCCCTCTCCCACCATCCGTCCTCTCTGTCTTTCCCTACGTTCTTAGTCCCCCTCTCCCACCATCCGTCCTCTCTGTCTTTCCCTACGTTCTTAGTCCCCCTCTCCCACCATCCGTCCTCTCTGTCTTTCCCTACGCTCTTAGTCCCCCTCTCCCACCTCCTTTCTTTGTCCCCTCTGTTCGTCCCCCTGTCCCCTGATCCATCCCTTTAACGACTCTCCAAGCGAAGTGTGTCTGTGCTAACCAGCAGCAGTGTGTATGTAAGGGATGACATCATTAAATGGCCTGGTGGTTAGATATGCTGCTGTGGCATTACTGTGGAGGAAAATACAGAAGATGATCAATTTCTACCCAGAGAGGCTGGAGAGAGCCACACACACACACACAAACACACACACACACACACACACACACACACACACACACGCACACACACACACACACACACACACACACACACACACACACACACTCACGCACACACACTGGGCCTCTCTAAGGATTAGAGGATATTGACTGCTTGCTATCTCCCCGCCTGCCTACATGTAGCAGCATTATTATTGGTGTTATTTATATAGCAAGGGGAAAGGGAGAGCGGGAGAGCGGGAGAGCTCACTGTTCAAACAAACAGCCCTGCAGTAACTCTTTAATTCCATATAGATGCGGTAAAGAGGTCAATGGAACGCAGACCGTGGGGGATAGAAGGACCCCGGATTGGCGCACATTCAACACATCTGATCTAACAAAGTGGATATTGGTCAAATCTGTCATGAGGCACACAATGTGGTTACTAAAGTCTGAATTGGATATATTGGCTGTTTCCGCTGCATAACATTTAGAAGTAGTCCCTTTTCAGGTTTAGAAGAAGTGACTGCTAAATGCTAACTCCCGTTTGTATAAGCTGGTAGCATAGCTAGCATACAGAAATCGGTGGTGTAATGCAGTTGATTGGTAACGATGACATGAACATGTGTTGGGTTTGACATCCATAGGCTAATTTTGCTGGGGGGGAATGAGGAGATTCAGGATCTTTCCCCCAAGGCATCTTTCCCCCGCGCGTTTCCATGGCAATTCCATTGTTTTGGTCGAGTTCCATGGACGTCTTTATTGCATCTGGGAGAGACTGCATGGCTGGTGTTCACTCAACTAGTACTGCCACAGACTGTAAAGAGGAGAGGATGGGTGGGTGTGTGTGTTGTGTGTGTGTGTGTGTGTGGTGTGTGTGAAGATGCTATAGGCACCAGAGGAATGGAGAAGAGTGAGTTGTTGTTGTCCTAGCTAACTGCTGAGCATGTACAGGCCTGAATAGAGTCAATGAGGAAAGCTAAGGCAGCTATGCTCTTATCTGTAGGTTATAGTAGTGCAATCTAAGCTGAATGTTATTCAAGTAAACCAATAGTGAAACATTCAGAGATATTCAGTTTAGATTCCTGGTTAAAATAGTGTTTTTCTCCCAGATATGAATGATGTTTTAAGAATGTGTGAAACATATTGCTCCATATTCAATAACACAAAAGATAACCCTGAACCACACTTACCTATTTTCCCAATTAATGGTGATTATTAACCTTAGTCATATTCAAGGTTGGAAGAAAAATTGCATCCCGTCAACACAAATAGTCTCTTATTTTCACGTCTACATGGTACATTCAGCCTAAGAGTGGTTACGAAAAAAGGGAGGAAAATACTTAAATACTTAATAGGATAACCTCCCCTCACTTGTACACCTCTAATCTCTGCTAGCAAGTAGCGTCTTTGCTAATTTATACATGATGTTTTCACTGACACTTCTAGTCTAACATTAGCACTGATGGAAGGATGAGAAAGAGGAGGGATTTACACTCTCTACCTCCGCCTTCCACCTTTCACCTTCCCTCTCTCCCATCATCCCTCCTCCTTATTGTCTCTCCATGTCTTCCTCTCTGTTAGCAAAGCTGTTAGCACCTGAGTCGTGCTCATCATCTGCCACATCTTCCTATTTATGGTGAACTATGTCTACAATTCCTGTTTAAATAAAGCTGCGGCTAATTTGAATCGAATTATGCGGCGAGTGGGATATTGACGTGTGTGTCATAGGGACAGCTAGGTACACTCATGAAACCTTAACAACTTCACTCAGGCATTAGACGTGTCCCAAAAGTCCCATAGGGATCTGGTCAAAAGTAGTGCACTATGTAGTCATCTGCACTGATCAGAACAACACAAACCGTTTTCCCCTTTCAGTGCTGGACAGAGGAATTCAGTTGAATGTCTGAAATGCTTTCAATTCTGTCAAATGTGGACCTCTTTCCTTTTTCAGTTGCAATGAACTCATGTTCTCTTCTTCTCTTCTCTCTCTCCTTCCCTCTCTCCCTCGCTCTCCTGTGACCTCCTGACCTCCTGTGGTGCATTCTGGGTAACAGGTAAGTCCCATGATGCAGTTTACTTCACTTTGTATGCCTTTTTCAGGATTTAGTTTTAGTTGTTGCGGAACGCTTCCATTTAAGAGAGAATCATTAGAGATAGAGGGGTGGATATAACTCTCCACTGGGCCCTGCGACTTTGGCACTCTGACTCAAACTCACGTTTCCAATCATTGAGTCATTCCCATTCACACCAATGGTTCTTGCTACCTCAGCATACTCAGAGTAGAAAATGGAAGGCCCCGGTCTCTCCTCCAAACTCTGAAGGCCATAAATGAAAGATTATTATGTTTCATTAATATTGTACCATATTAAGAATCGCTCTGCACATTAGATCTCTGAAAATGTCCTCCTTGGACCTGGCTAAAATCAATATCCCATTATCCAGTATTGGGGCTGGTATTCATATGGCAGCCATGATGGTATAATATAATGATATTTATGACCTGGCTTTCCATCATAAATCAGCGTCTTTAGGAAATTAGAGGGAGTGGTTTAAAATAGTTGTGTGTGTGTGTGTTTGTGTGTGTGTGTGTGTGTGTTTATGTGTGTCTTCGTGTTCTCCACAAGTATCTGCTTGCACCACTGTCTATTTGTGATCAGGCAGTGCCCTGGCCACCCATGCTGAGCCGTTGCCAGCTGCTGTTTGGCTGTTGTGTTTCTAAGCCATCTGTAAGCCTTCTGAATAACAGTATATTAATCTGAATCACCACTAAAAGAGCGCTCCAATACAAACACTACTTCCACTGCTGCTTCATCCCAAATGGCACCCCATTTCCTATATAGTACACAACTTTTGACTAAAGCCCTTATGGGCCTTGTTCAAAAGTAGTGCACTATATAGGGAATAGGGTGCCATGTGGGACACAACTTCTCTCTCTCTTTCGCCTTTGGCTGGAATTAAGTCCCAACTGTTCAGCTAGCTATCTGCTAATCAAATGTAACCCCTCTCAGCTTACGGCCAAGGATGTGTGTGTGTGTGTGTCTGTACGTGCGCACATTTGTCATTTGTGCGTGTGTGTGCGTGCGCTAATTTGTCGTGTGTGTGTGCGTGCGCTAATTTGTCATGTGTGTGTGTGTGTGTGTGTGAGTGTGTGTGTCAGCTCCAGCCAGCGGTGATCTAACCATGTGCTGTGTCCAGTAAGAGGTCACTATGGGGTTAGATTAATCAGATGGCCTTGCACTGGCCCCAGACCCCTGGCTCCACGCCTACAGGACTACAGCCAGGTGTTGGCTGGCCCCTGGACGTCACTAACACACACACACACAAACAACAAACGTGCGCACGTACACACACACACACACTACTGAATTTCATCCAATATCATCACTGATTCAGTCTTTTCTATCAACTGAGTGCAGTTCCCTTCATACTGTTGAACACAACCAAGGGCCAGTGTTGTGTTAGTCTTAGTCACTGGTAGGGTGTCTGTGGGAGAGAGTTTACCCCGCAGTGTTGATGATGTGGTGATGCTGCTCTTCAAAGCCCAGGTGGGGTGCTGTGTCCATACTGACCTGCTGCTGGCAGCTGGGTCTCTGTAAACACCAGCCACAGTTATCCTCTAGGGAGGGAGGGGCGAGAGAGCAGTAGCACACAAACACACACACACCTTATCAGCTGTCAATCACTCCCCAAGCCACTGAGGTGACAGAGGTGACACAAACAGCATCACGGTCACCATGGTGTTGTGATTTCCCTTTGGACTCCTCCTCTCCTCTCCTCTCCTCTCCTCTCCTCTCCTCTCCTCTCCTCTCCTCTCCTCTCCTCTCCTCTCCTCTCCTCTCCTCTCCTCTCCTCTCCTCTCCTCTCCTCTCCTCTCCTCTCCTCTCCTCTCCCCTCTCCTCTCCTCTCCTCTCCTCTCCTCTCCTCTCCTCTCCTCTCCTCTCCTCTCCTCTCCTCTCCTCTCCACTCCACTCCACTCCACTCCTCTCCTCTCCTCTCCTCTCCTCTCCTCTCCTCTCCTCTCCTCTCCTCTCCTCTCCACTCCACTCCACTCCTCTCCTCTCCTCTCCTCTCCTCTCCTCTTCTCCTCTGCTCCTCACCAATTCCGCTCCGTTCCTCAGTATTTTCTCAGGGATCCAACCAGTGCAACCAAACAGCTGGCTGAGATGCTGAATTAAAGATGGGTAAATGAATATTACATGTTAAGTGCAGTTTCAACTGGGGAGGAGAAGGGTGGCCTATTGTTGGAGCGAGACAGGATATGCCTTTCTCAGAAGATCCTGGCTTTTTTAGACTGGACACCCATGCCGAAGGATAGTCTAATGCATAGAGGATAAAGAGTTGGTAGACTAATGGTCTAGTATAGCACTGTTTTATATGAGGGATCCAGACTCTGGGATAGAGGGATTTGGGGGTAACACTTTACTTTATGCATATACAGAGGCTGAAGCTAACTCTGTGGCTTTACAGTGAAGTACATCCAGTGTTTTAGACAGGACATCGCCCTCCTCTTAGCTAAGGATTGAAGCTACAACTAGTAATGTAAAGTAGGGCTTTACATATGTTACTATGGGACTGTTTTAAGCAGGATATCTCTCTCTGCCTGGTCCAGTACAGCCACACTACATTTGAGCCAGTCTGTGGGCTGGCTAATAGAACCAAGCTTCTAGCCGCTCCACCAATACTGATAAACAGACATAACACTGTATTATGCCCCCCCCCCCCCCCTCAACACACACACAGTGCCTCAAGGTCTGCTATGTGCTTTCCAGCAGAATCTCCTGCAGTGCAGTGAAATGTAATATGCACTTGAGGGGATGATTGTGTTTAGTAAGTGTAGGCATGTGTGTCTTTATTGTGTTTCTGTCCAATGGAATGTGTGAGAGTGTCACACACAGAAGATTTGTGTGCACGTGTGTGTTTGTGCATCCGTAGTTTTTTTTGTGTGTGTGGGTTTGTGTGTGTGTGCTTGCGTGCGTGCAAACATGTGTGTGTGTGTGTGTGTGTAGTTCAAATCAAATATTATTTGTCACATGCTTCGTAGACAACAGGTGTAGACAAACAGTGAAATTATTACTTACGGGTCCATTTCCAACAATGTAGAGTTAAAGATTATTTTTTTTTATAAAAGAAATTGAAATATTGACACAAGGAATAAATACACAGTGAATAATGAATAAAAATAGTGAGTAAAAATAACATGGCTATATACAGGGAGTAGAACATAACATGCCTATATACAGGGAGTAGAAAATAACATGCCTATATACAGGGAGTAGAAAATAACATGGCTATATACAGGGAGTAGAAAATAACATGCCTATATACAGGGAGTAGAAAATAACATGCCTATATACAGGGAGTAGAAAATAACATGGCTATATACAGGGAGTAGAAAATAACATGGCTATATACAGGGAGTAGAAAATAACATGCCTATATACAGGGAGTAGAAAATAACATGCCTATATACAGGGAGTAGAAAATAACATGGCTATATACAGGGAGTAGAAAATAACATGGCTATATACGGGGAGTAGAAAATAACATGGCTATATACAGGGAGTAGAAAATAACATGCCTATATACAGGGAGTAGAAAATAACATGGCTATATACAGGGAGTAGAAAATAACATGGCTATATACAGGGAGTAGAAAATAACATGCCTATATACAGGGAGTAGAAAATAACATGGCTATATACAGGCAGTAGAAAATAACATGGCTATATACAGGGAGTAGAAAATAACATGCCTATATACAGGGAGTAGAAAATAACATGGCTATATACAGGGAGTAGAAAATAACATGCCTATATACAGGGAGTAGAAAATAACATGGCTATATACAGGGAGTAGAAAATAACATGGCTATATACAGGGAGTAGAAAATAACATGCCTATATACAGGGAGTAGAAAATAACATGGCTATATACAGGCAGTAGAAAATAACATGGCTATATACAGGGAGTAGAAAATAACATGGCTATATACAGGGAGTAGAAAATAACATGGCTATATACAGGGAGTAGAAAATAACATGGCTATATACAGGGAGTAGAAAATAACATGGCTATATACAGGCAGTACAGGTACCGAGACAATGTGCAGGGGTACAAGGTAATTGAGGTAGTTAACTTTTAATGCAAGTGTGCACCGACAAGAGACCGTTGTTTGGTTAAGCGTGTTGCTGTAGCACTCATGTGATTGCAGAGTTTGCTAAACAAATGGCCACTGGATTCATGCAAATAATCATGATATCATTCTGCCATGTAGGCATAGCCTACTTTGTAGTTAACATGTAATTGAGAAGGTTTTTGGCAAAGCCTTTCCATCTACCAGAAGAAGGTTATCATTAGCATCATTGCTAACGGCTACACAAAGTGTAGACTATGCATACACAGGCACCGCACAACACAAACAGAGAAGAGGCCGCTCCTGTGCCGTTTCAGAAAGTTGCAGGAAAATACAAATCACTGATGAATTTTGTTCATGTCTTATGATTCACTTGGGCATATTAATAACATTTTCTAATCATTTCAATTGATTTAGTTGATTTCCTGTTAAGTTCAATAAAACATTTAATATTGTTGAATTTCATTTGAATGTCTGGATTGGGTGATTCCGTCCGCGTTCTCCGCAGCGTGGATTCTATAGGGCCCTTTGTGTGTGCATCAGGAAAAGGAAGAGAGAGATGAAATTGAACCGACTACAAACACAGTCATGCATTAAACATGGGAATGAATGGCAATCCCATCCCAGACAATATACAGGGGCATGTTTAAGTGTCTGGGGAGGAGAAGGGGAACATGTTTAAGTGTGGCCGTGTTTAGAAAGTCATCACTGGAGTGATTAAAAAAGAAATGAAAATACACTCAGCCTCTCTACCTCTACTTGTGTCGCCCCATCTTTGTTTGGTTAATGAGGACTCAGTTTGAAGTTGTGTGTGTGTGTGTGTGTGTGTGTGTGTGTGTGTGTGTGTGTGTGTGTGTGTGTGTGTGTGTGTGTGTGTGTGTGTGTGTGTGTGTGTGTGTGTGTGCGCGTGTGTGCGTGTGCGTGTGTGTGTGTGTGTGTGTGTGTTTATGTGTGTGTGTGTGTGCGTGCGTGTGCGTGCGTGTGTGTGTGTGTGTGTGTGTAGAGGTCATAATACAGTGTTGAGTGTTTATCTGAGAACACACTCACTCACGTAAATACAGCCAAGAAATGCACATATCCACAATACACTGACGGAAATATTTTTTGATTCACACACTGTAGCGATATTACATAGACCTGCTGTTAACTGATTTATAACTTACAGTCCAACTCAGTTAGAAATACAAACCATTATTGTCACACCTATACAGGAAATAACATAAAGGACGATATTCTAGACACACACACACACACAGTGTTAAAGTCTGATTGATTCTTAGTGGGGAGCCAGCAGACGTTCAAGTGTTTATGGTCGTCAAGCTCTCCGTCCATCTCTCCCCATAGCAACAAGAGCAGTGCTTTAAAAACAGTCACATGTAGAGTGTGAAATACGGCGATTGCCAGAGTAATGAGGTTTTCCAAAAGGCCTTAGTCCGTTTGGGCCACAATAATATTGATTTAATTCATATTAATGCCGCATGACAAGGCATAGCCGACTATCAGTAACGAAACCAGATTTTTTTTTTCAGCTTGTGTGGGTGTCGGCGTGCCTGGCATTCATATGTGTGTTTGTGTGTGTGTCTCTCTCTGTGTGTGTGTGTGTGTGTGTGTGTCTCTCTGTGTGTGTTTGCCTGCGTACGAGGCTCTATCTCTCTCCTCTCCACAGTCTAGTAGGAAGGATAATAGCCTCTTCTTCCAACACACCCTGAGCGAGACAAACACTCCCAAGCATGGGAATGTATGAATGGAATGTATAGACAAAATGGGCCCAGGTCCAACTCTATATACCCATAGCAGTGTAGAGGAGTGGCCTAACGTTATGATAATGTCTAATGAATTGGGTAATTCATTATGGAATATAAAATATGGATTTATTTATATTTTACAGTAAACGAGGCACCACCTATCATTTAAGTCGATAGGAAACTTTCTTAGCAAGAAGGGATAAACCGTACATGTCACAATTATAATCAGAAGGTTCCGTAGAGTTATTTTAATGACGAGTCGGATTCAAAATCTCAGAGACAGTGATATTATTTTATAATACAACAAATATTTATTATAAAAACAAGGTAATGCTACAGTACAGGATAAATGACAGATTATGGCAAAAATGATAAACAATGATGAAGTAGTTAGAAAGAGAAAATAGAGGATGGTTTCTTTTATCTCACAGGAGTAGCACAAGCAATTATTTAGGATGATTTTAAATGAGACAAAGCAGGGAATTTAAGAGAGAGATAGCCTGCGTTGAATGCGCTTACGTGGACTTCCATAGTAGCTCAATCACTGGCTGGATTCCCAAACGTCCTTTCTGTGCGAAAAAGGGACTAAGTCCCTGTTCAAACAGTTCCGGGGTGGTGTCTTTGTCCAATTGAGATTGAAGTGAGAGCAGAGGACAATCGTTCAAATTCCTATGTTGGTGTTTTGGCCTCCACTCATTGAAATTGGGGGGGATCAATAAGCAAGGGCACTTTCCAGTTACCAACTACGCTGACATCTGAGCAGCAGAAGCATTTCGGTCGGCCGTGGCTATTATTCGCGCTACGCTATTATATTTCAGTTCGAATGGACAGTGAGGGCGGGGCTCCTTGCCTGATTGGCTGAAATGTTCTGTGGTCACGCTTAGCAGGAGGTGCCCCAGCCCCAGGGAGGAGAGTCCCTTCCCTTAGGGAATTGAATAGTGTTCCGTTATTGATGGATAAATCCTTTGTAAAACCGGGAAAGGTGGGTAATAGTTCAGGGCATAGTTATTCACAATGGGGAAAATACACAAAATCATTGAACATTTCTACAGCACACAATGATCATAGCATGCATCAGTACCTCCCTGCCTAGATCCTTATGTAATGATTTATGGTGTTAACAACAATGTTGATTCCATATGAATGGTCTGGATTCTGTCCGTTTAGAGCAGGGGGAGCCATTTGGCAGGCCCCTGCTGTTACGGTGCCGTCCTGTCCTGGATAGAACATTTGAAGTGGATGTTCTGCCTTTTAATGGCCCTCTGGAGTGTTATCTTGTAATCCAGAGTGTGTTTTTTTTATTATTATATTTTATTTATACAGGGTGGGTCAACATTGAGACCAGGGTCTCATTTACAAGGGTGGCCTGTGAACATGAACATATACAATTTAATACACATCATGTAAGATAATATCAATACAATGAATACAACAAGATTAATCAAACACAACTCTAACATATCACATCCCTTAACAGATGGACCAATATTATTTGTATATATAGTGAAGAGAACAGGGCCCAAAATTGACCCCTGCAGCACACCTTTCGTAATATTGAGGAAACTAGATTTGATACCGTCAGTAAGCACACATGGTGTCCTGTCCGTTAGATAGATAGTTCTTGAACCAATTGCAGAATTCCTGCTCTAGGCCTATTTCAGACAACCTCTGAACAAGTAAGAAATGGTCAACCGTATCAAACAGGTCAATAAGGCAGCACAATGATTTTTATGGTCTAAACGATATAGCGCATCTAAGAGGAGTGTAGCCGTTTTTATTGGGAAAGGGGGGAAAGAGTCTTTTCATCTCTACCGTTGGCATAGCGATGGGCGAGTAGATATGTATTGGGTACGCTCTGCCAACTACTAGGCATTAGGAATTGGCCTAGTCTTTTGTCAGCGTCAGTAATCCAAACTGCTCTATACCCATGTAGCAAGACGCACCAAACTAAACAAAGTCTTCTTTTGTTTATTTCATTGTGTTTGTTTACACCTTTCATTCACCTTTCATTTTCCACCGTGGAGTAAAGGGAGGTTTTAGATTGTTGTGTTGTTGTGTGTGTAGCCTAGACGTGCTAATCAGACCGGATAAGGACGTGATACCTGGTGAAAGCTGCCTTTAGCTAATATACTCAGGTAAGCTAGTTGATTCTGACAATGTGTCTAGAACAGATGTAAGGGTGTGTGTGTGTGTGTGTGTGTGTGTGTGTGCTCTGAGGCGTGTTAATGACAGCAGGCAGAAAATGAACATAGGCAATGAGCAGACTCGTACATTATCTGTCATACAGGTACAGTTCTGTGTTTGTGTCTGTGTGTGTGTGTGTGTGTGAGTGTCTGTGTGTGTGTGTGTGTCTGTGTGTGTGTGTGTGTGTCTGTGTGTGTGTGTGTGTGTGTGTCTGTGTGTGTAAGATGTTGATGTGCCTGTAGGATTTAAACACCCCCCCCCCCCCTTTCCCAAAACACGTGTAAATATTGGACTATAAATTGTGCCTTCCTGTAATATACTAATGCTAAAATGTTTATTCTATTCTACTGAGCCATTTACTTTATGTTCATTCTTTTATCATGTTTGTATTATCTGTTCTTATTTCTTATTGTTGTTGAATTGACGAGAAAGAACCTGCAAGTAAGCATCCTGTACATACGACTAATACAACTTGAAACTTGAGGATATGTAGTATATGTATGGGTATTCATTAGCTGTGTGTATTATGAATCTAAATATTATTACAGTACTGGTATACAGTTGCATTATTCCCTAGCTGGGGTATAAAGAATAGAGTCTAGGTAAAGGTGTGCCTGTCTATTTTCTGTAGTGTTTTTTCCCCCTAGCTAGAATGGCTAAGTGCGTGCATGCCCGAGAGAGGGAGAGGTATCAGTGAGAGAATGTGTGTGTGTGTGTGCGTGTGTGTGTGTGTGTGTGTGTGTGTGTGTGTGTGTGTGTGTGTGTGTGTGTGCGTGCGTGTGTGCGTGTGTGTGTGCGTGTGCGTGCGTGCCTGTGTCTGCAGGTGAAGCCACGCAACAGATGAGTGAAGAATCCAAATGGTTAAAGCAGAGACGGCCCCTCCTCCGCTCCCCTCCCTTCCCCCGACCTCCTTTCTGCTCCCTCCTCCCCCGGTGGGTGTAAACAGAAAGAGGCTCAACCTATAGCATGCCTCCCTCCCTTCTTTCAGACCCAAGCCCCTCCCCTCTTCTGCAACCAGCGGCACAGCTCCGAAAGAGTGCCTCAAACTTGGAGAGAGCGAGAGAGAGAAAGAAAGAGGGAAGATTCCGTTTAGAAAGGCAGGCAGCGGCAGAGAGGGTGCGAGAGAAAGCGTGGACCAACCACCAACCAGCAGGATGCGCATTTAACCACCCACTGTCCAGCCTAAGGAAAAGAAAAAAAACCTAGCCATCATTCTCGTTAATGAGTTGAGCTTGAAGCCTGAGCTTGATGAGGCTTGCGATAGAGAGTGAGTGTGATTGTTCATTGAGAGGAGCCTCTCTGTGTTCTGTGTGTGCGTTTTAGAGAGAGAGTGGAATGGGAGAACCAGACTACTGCCACTAGAACCACTGAAAGAGACTGTGTGCCCCGAGAGAGAGAGAGAGAGAGAGAGAGAGAGAGAGAGAGAGAGAGAGAGAGAGAGAGAGAGAGAGAGAGAGAGAGAGAGAGAGAGAGAGAGAGAAGGCACGTGTTTTGTGGAGGAAAAGAAAAGGGGGAAAAAGCTCCAGGCAAGGCACAGCGCGGCACAGTGTCTACCCAGCTTCATGCCTCTGTGATCGGGTAACGAGAGCAGCCAGGAGGGCTCTGACCGGATCCTTTTAACCCTTTTGGCGAAGGAACAACTGGGGGATTTCTTAACCTAAGGTAACAACTGAAACCAGTATATTCTCTACTGCTGCTAATTTACCTTCCTCCGGGTCTAAGGCAGTGTGCCGTTTACGCACCCCTCTCTGTGTGTGTGTGTGTGTGTGTGTGTGTGTGTGTGTGTGTGTGTGTGTGTGTGTGTGTGTGTGTGCACGCCTGTGCGTGTGTGTGCACCTGTGTGTCCACATGCCTTGCCTGTGGTCAATGCAATGCGCTCATTTGCTGTCAATTATATACCCATTGTCTGCTTAAGTGGCTGTGTTTAAATAATCTTCAAATGAAAGGAGTTCTGTATATGTTGAGGGGACCTGTATCGCATGGTAATACGTTTCTCTCTCTCTGTGACTCCGTGACTCTGGCACTTTGAGAGTTGATTGGTGAGAGAGTGCGAGAGAGAGAGAGAAGCCAAACGCTCCCCTGAAAAAAGCTCCCTCGGAGCTAGCCTGCCCTCACCACCGTCAGATGTTCTGAATTAGAGTGAATAGTTGTTGCGAAGCAGAGCCCAGTCAATGTTCCTTTTTTGGGGCTGCTTGTGGTCAGAATTTCCAGTCTCTCCAAATCCACCCTGGCTATAATACCAGGCAGGATGAGGGGGCTAATGCTGTGGAGGGGGATCCTCAAGGCTTTGTTGAATTGGCTCAATAGCATACTAGATTAATTGTGTGTGTTGATGATTTTGATTTAAAAGGCTGTGAAAAATAGGTTTGTTTATGTAATTTTTATGGAAATGGGTATTTTCATGGCCATTTGATGTCCTGTCTTTTAAGTTGTGGAAACAGGCATAGCCTACAGTGCCGTCCGTAACACATGTAATAATTCTCACTCCCTTCCTGTTACGGGGAGAATAGACCCTTACAGTGCAGGATAATTGGAACCATATTTTACGGGAGTGTTTTGGAATTTCTCACTCTGTTACCTTTCCAATTAGCCTGTTCTACATCTCTCTGCCTGCTGCTGAGTGACGGAAAGATGGAGCGATAACGGACAGAACTGAATAACTGTTAGTCGGAATAAAAGAGTGAACGATGTCACAATGGACCAGTTTTGTGTTCGTAAACGTTGTGGAGATGAACAGATCTTAAAATCTGTACATATATATATATATATATATATATATAATGGACAGAACAGATAGACAGATGAGCTAGATAAAGAGAAAATCATGTGATAATATGATTTTATGATTTCAATATGTTCATAATCTACGTGTTATAGAAGTGTGATTTGTCATTATGTTCCATCAGTTAAGGAAACTTAGATGGCTCTGTCGTATTATTAAAAACAAGACAATAGGTAGGAGTACTGGGGGCGCAGCAACAATGCGTGCGCTCATGCGTTAAAGACGCTGTGAAATTCCACCAGTCAGTGATTCCTCTCAGGCCCACTACCACTGAGAGGAACCTGTGGTTTCTCATAATGTCAAACATTTCCCCTGATTGTTAAGACCCGAGAAAACAAGAATCAGAAAGAAATGGACCTCTCTCTCTCTCTCTCTCTCTCTCTCTCTCTCTCTCTCTGTCTCTTTGTCTGTCTGTCATATTTCAGATCTGAGTGCCAAAGCCTCTGACCCTACAGGCTCTATGTTTGCTTCCCAAATGGCACCCTATTCCCTACATAGTGCACCTCTTTTGATCAGAGCCCGATAGGTCGTGCACTATACAGGGAATAGGGTTCCATTTGGGATGCGCACACAATGAGAAATAAGCTGTCAAGAATTACTGAGGAGGCCGGGGCCATGTGCGAAGGTGTTTAATGTCCCTCTCATGCAGCGGGCCTTGCTGCATGGTTCCACTTTAACTCTCATACTAAGACTCTCTGGTGATTTATGGCCCAGGACTCCATTCTTTGATTCCACACTACATTGATTTTTGGAGAAGGGGAATAATGGTTTGCAATGTTAGACATTGAAAGAAAGAATGGAGCGAAGGGGATAAAAAAAGAGTAGGAGGAAATAACCAGCTGAACCTGGCCATCCTTCCTCTTCTCTTTCTCCCTCTCTTTCTTTCTCTTCACGAATGGAAAGAGATCGCCTAGCAACGGGGCCCAGGCTGTGCTTGGTGTGTGTGTGTGTGTATCACATTGTGCGATATATACACTTAGTGTGTGCAGTAATCCGGCTGATGGACTGCATTACTGGAGCTGAATAAAAGTTTCAATTACGTTTGATACGCCGTGGTGATATTTCTCTGATTTAGCGCCTTGTAAAACGGGCCAGGTCACATTTTCTTATCCATATATTTCTTTGTTTTATTGTTTGTGTTATTACATCGAAGGGCATTTATCGTAGCGTAGGGGTGACATTATTTTATATTTTTAAATAAAATATTATGCCGGTTCAGAGTCCTAGACCTACATCTTGATGGCTGGGGGGTTATATAGTGCCTCAACTCATTGTTAATTTATAGAGGAAAATTGGAAAAGGCCCGACGGAGCCGATCCAGGGTTTTTAAAAAATAAAGGAGAAAAGAGGGAAAATGGTGATTGACGTCGACATTGGTTAAAAACAGCCTATAGGCCTGCAGTCTATTGCATCCTCATTAGCATAATATGTTATGTTATTATATAACCATGTTGTGATGGAGGGTTGAGATGAGGGATTACAAAGAGCAATGTCCATGGGAATGGACATGGAAGAGGGGGTGAAGAGCGCTTGAAGTTTCATCGTCCGCACGGAAGAGTAAAGAGCTCGTTCTCTCTCTTCATCTCTGTTTTTCTCTCTCTCCAGCCCCTCTGTGATTAAACTAATATCTCTCCATCCGTCCCTGTAGAACATCACTCCCATCATTAGATAGGAGTGATTTACGAAGTGAGAGAGAGAGAATGAGTGTGTGTGTGTGCGTACATGCGTGTGTGTGTGTGTGTGTGTATCTGCTGTTGAGGGAGGTGTGAGCTAGTAGCTTTATCTAGCTAGGTGTCCAGATGGCTAGGATCACTTCTTCCACTGATCTAAGAGGGCTAGAGAGAGGCACTGACTGACACTTCTGAAGGAGCACCTTCTCTCTCTCTCTCTCTCTCTCTCTTTCGCGCGCGCTCTCGCTTTCTCCATATATTGTTCTATCACTCTCTCGCTCTTTCTCTCTCGTTCTCTCTCTCTCTCTCGTTCTCTCTCTCTCTCTCTGTCACTCTCTCTCTGTCTTTCTCCATATATTTTTCTATCTCTCTCTCTCTCTGTAATTCTCCCCCTTTTTTTCTCTCTTTCTCCTCCTTTCTCCCCCCTCTTCTCCTATATAACAGCTCTGGTCCGTTCAGGGCCTCCAGCCCTCACCATAACAACACATACAGTACATACCCATCAGCCAATCGATCTATTTTATTTTCTCATCACATCCACCTTTCATCTCCAGCTCTGCTCCAGATAAGACTTGGAGGAGGAGGCTTCGATTGTATATTGTTGCAAGCGGCTGTTGCAGGCGGTGCGCAGGGAATGGTGCAAAACAGTTAAGCTATACTCATCCATTTGGCATAAGAAGAGGGCCCCTCAATGGGGCTTGCTGCTTCCAGAATATTCTTTGTGATTGCCTGGCACGGGCAAAAGGGAGCTTGCTACAGATTGGGCTGTTTGGCGACGAGCCGGAGAGGAGCGGGGAAGGTTGGCCGGAGGAGGGTTTCTGACAAATAAACGGTACGCCGTCGATGGTATGCTAATTCTCCTGTCCGTCTGTGTGTGTGTGTGAGAAGACTTGTGTTTGGTGTGTAAATATGAATTAGATTGGTTGAGTCCCAAATTGCACCCCGTTCCCTATATTATTCATTCTTATTGGCCCTGGTCAAAAGTCATTTTTTATAGGGAATAGGGTGCTATTTGAGACGCAGACATGGATGGAGATTTAAATGGATACGTTACAGCGAGGAGACGCTAGTGTGGAAGAAAAAGGAAAGATCATTGAGGGAATTTATTGAATTAACCTATTATTTATTTTCGTATTGTTTCTCCAAAATTATTAATCTTCAGAAAATATATGAATGCATTCCAAATCCCATCAGAACAAAAGGCCTTAATTTAGGCCTAAGTCGTTGGATAAATATACACATTTCAAAAATATATTTAAATGGGGGAAATTTTGTATACAAATATTATAATTTAAATTAAAAAGAACAAAGTATATATATATACCATTTAAACTATAAAGGATATAGTTTAGTATAAATAGAAGTAGGTGGAAAATCCTGAATTGTTTTAGTGGTCACCATTTTTATTAGCTATAAAAATAAAAATAAATGATTCTTCCAAAAATCAAATACTAATGAATAATTATTAAAATAATAATTGTAAAAAATAACAGCACCATATGTAGTTATATTTCTATTATCACCTTATACAACCTTCCATAAATAACATAACGTAAGTATGTACTAATTTGGGGCTGACAGAGTGTGAGAACCAGGGGAAACAGAGCCCATCATGTGGGCCAAACAGAGGAAATGATCCTTGTGATGGAGTGGCCTAGCCCTGTGGACACACACACACATGCGCGCACGCACGCACGCGCATGCACGCACGCGCACGCACGCACGCGCGCGCGCACACACACACACACACACACACACACACACACACACACACACACACACACACACACACACACATACACACACACACACACACACACACACACACACACACATACACACATAAGCACACACTGCTGGGTCATAAATCCTCATATGAATAATACAGGGACAATCCCAGCCACTCTACGGACTCACAAACAACTTCCACTGCATTTACCCACAGTACCATTACAGAGGAAAGGATTTTAAATATACTCTCTTTGTGAAGGCTGCCGATTTTTTCCTCTTATTTTCTATTGTTATCGAATTGAGATAATAGTTATTTTCCCGTGAAAATTCTATTTTCCGCATTCCGCTCCAGTTGAGAAGGTCCTCTCGGCCGGCGCAGGTGTGTGTGTGTCGGGCCCGCGCGCGTGTGTATTAGAGTTTGCCCTCTCCTGATGGAGGCAGACAGAGGTTGTGACTGTGTCCCGGGCTGTTCTGGTCCGGGGGGACAGTGACAGAGGGACCGTCCTTACCGTGGCGTAGCTTATCCGCCGGCTGAGCCCAAATAGAATAATAGTAGCTCCAGTTGAGGCGCTGGGCCGAGATAAGCAGAGCCCATACATCACGGGGGAACCAGGAAAAAGACCACGGCACACCTATTTACACAATACCCATGGTGTCCTGTTCTCGGAGTGCTGATCTAGCACCAGGTCGCCTCTGTCCATATCATTTTATTCAGTAAGATCTAAAAGGCCAAACTGATTCTAGATCAGCACTCTTATTCTGAGAGGCTTTGTGAATTGGGGCCCTGATCTCCTGAGCTCAGATATTATAACTGGAGAGCTTGAGGAGGCCAACGTTAAAGCTAACATGTCTTAGTGAGACTAAACAAAACTAAATGAGCTATTGGTGTGGTCTAACTGAACTGACAAGGCTAACGCTAAGCTAATCGCTACGTTGTATGACTTGGCTGTGTAGCGTATGGTCTACAGGCCTATACACCTGGGAGTTAAATGGCTATGTATTAAATAGCATGTCTTTGTCCTTTCAGTGTCTCGTCTAGCTGGTGGTTATTGGAGTTGACAAAATAAATCCTTGTCAGCAGAATTGTCCCCTGTTGGTCTGGTAATGTGTGGTAACTCGATTACGCGGTAGCCATGTTACCCTTGACTCTACCGCAACGTTATGAGAGCACACAACACACACACACACACACACACACACACACACACACACACACACACTACACATACAGTAGCTAGCTCCATCTCTCCACGGCAGCACCTGCCAAGCCTCTCTCCTCTCCGTCTCCAGCGAGGGGGAAAGAGGAAATAAAGCCTCCATTCACCAGCTCATAGACCGAGACGCCCGTATGTATAATAGAACAGTCCTATCGTAAAGCTTCAGATTCATACACTCCCTGTGTGTTGTGTTTTGTGTGTGTGTGTGTGTGTGTGTGTGTGTGTGTGTTGTGTTGTGTGTGTGTGAAGATGGGAGAGACAAGGGAAAATCTAATACATGAGCCAGTGCCTCTGCTATCCACCAGATATTTTACAACACAAACAGCCACTGAAGGCTGATTTAGTAATAATATTATAAATGACTTATTTCTGATCCACATAACGGCCCATTAGGTTTGTCTCAAAGAACTCGAGGTGCTAAAAAATTTTGTCCTATGTACTGGACTTACAATTTAGCTTTGTTATATTTCAGTCTGGAATCTCTTCTTAAGAGAACCTGTTTTGTACGCTGCACGACACTTACAATCTGTACGGCGTGACACTCACAAGTGTCTGTTATTTAAATGTCACTGATAATAGTCAAGGAGGCGGTTTAAGGTACTGTTCCCTTTGTCTGCTACATAGTTCTTCAACTGTAGTGAGGCAAGGCTGGGAGATGTGAGGGAGGACACTAGGCCAGAGATATAGGCCAGCAGCAGTCACATCCACCAGCCCAGAGACTGTGTGGAAGGAGCACACACACTCCATCTATGAGGAAGACTGGTGTGTGTGTGTGTGTGTGTGTGTGTGTGTGTGTGTGTGTGTGTGTGTGTGTGTGTGTGTGTGTGTGTGTGTGTGTGTGTGTGTGTTTAGGGCTGTTGCATTGATCTGTTGTGTAAGTGTATGTGCGTGTGTGCAGTGCGGTACATTTCTCATGTTTGCGTGCGTGTGTGTCTCTGTGTGTGTGTGTGTGTGTGTGTGTGTCTGTGTGTGTGTGTGTGTGTGTCTCTCTGTGTGTGTGTGTGTCTCTGTGTGTGTGTGTGTGTGTGTGTGTGTCTCTGTGTGTGTCTCTGTGTGTGTGTGTGTGTGTGTGTGTGTGTCTCTGTGTGTGTGTGTGTCTCTCTGTGTGTGTGTGTGTGTGTGTGTCTCTGTGTGTGTGTGTGTC
Organism: Coregonus lavaretus; assembly: GCF_964263955.1. Lineage (NCBI taxonomy): Eukaryota > Metazoa > Chordata > Actinopteri > Salmoniformes > Salmonidae > Coregonus > Coregonus lavaretus. The sequence continues at coordinate 21,813 of NW_028156762.1, forward strand.
TCTGTGTGTGTCTCTGTGTGTGTGTGTGTGTGTCTCTGTGTGTGTGTGTGTGTGTGTCTCTAGGTGTGTGTGTGTGTGTGTCTCTGTGTGTGCCCACTCCCGTCTCCTTGCATTGGAATCCATCCCCATAGTGAGCCAGAGCCACCACTACACCACTAGGCCCAGAGGGGGTGTAGCTAGGAGAAGGCCTTAACGAGTCTCCCTCTCCCTCCCACACAAAAAGACCCAGCTCTTTTATTGTTTCCGCTCGGCTCGGCAATCCCTCCCCAGGATCAGGCATCACACACACACACACAAAACACACACACTCTACCTACACACACAGGATCAGGGCTCACGCACGCACACACGCACGGCACACACACACACACACGCACCCTCTCGGAGGCTAGCTGGCTGTCCCGTTGATCATTTGAGGAGAACCGCTGCCCCCTCCAACCCATTCTAGTCTCTTTTCATTGCCTGCTTCACTGCAGCCCTGCCTAACAAATGCTTTACCAGACCTCTCTCTCTCTCTCTCTCTCTCTCTCTCTCTCTCTCTCTCTCTCTCTCTCTCTCTCTCTCTCTTAGCTATATGACCCTAGGGCAAGAGGGATGAAGAGAGGGGGATGAGGGGGAGGGAGGGAGGGAGGGAGGGGGGACAGGCAACCAACCATCCACTCACCCACCTCCTTTGTTTGGGGGTTGTCAGAGGCACAGCAAGGTCGTGACCTTTTAAGACAAGGGCCTGGGGCTCGCATTACAGGAACACAGCCTTAGCTAGATGCAGGGAGGGAAGATGTCTGTCTGTCTGTCTGTCTGTCTGGCCGTCTGTCTGTCCCTGCTCAGACACATAAGTTTGTCAATCAACTGAACAATGTCATCAGCATTAACACTGCAATTACCACAACTAACCACATGTCATCATCCCCCACAGGGAGGAGACGGGTTTAAGGTTTAAATACACACACATACACAGACACACACACACATACAGACACACACACACAGAGAGAAAAGTGCAGATACATACACACACACACGTAAACACACACACACACACACACACACAAACACAGACAGAAGAGCCCAATCTCCAGAGAAGGGTAGAGAAAGAGGCAGGGATGGATGGATATAGAGAGAAATGTATCACTGGTAGTTTGGCATTGTGCTACTCTGGTTTTAAGGTGGGGTATTCAGCACCCAGCCGTCCGTGTTTCAACAAGCTTGTCCAGTTGTCACGGGGGAGCAGGCTACTGAGAGGGAACGAGGGGGTCGGGGGAGCAGGTACTGAGAGGGAGCGAGGGGGTCTGGGGAGCAGGGTACTGAGAGGGAGCGAGGTGGTCGGGGGATCAGGTTACTGAGAGGGAGCGAGGGGGTCTGGGGAGCAGGTACTGAGAGGGAGCGAGGAGGTCAGGGGAGCAGGGTACTGAGAGGGAACGAGGGGGTCGGGGGAGCAGGGTACTGAAGGGAGCGAGGTGGTCGGGGGAGCAGGGTACTGAGAGGGAGCGAGGAGGTCAGGGGAGCAGGGTACTGAGAGGGAGCGAGGTGGTCGGGGGAGCAGGGTACTGAGAGGGAACGAGGGGCTCGGCTACATACTGTCTACAGGAACAGTTGTCTGTACCCTTATTGTTTACACAGTCTACACACAGCTGCACAAGGGTGTGTGTGTGTGTTTGTGTGTGTGTGTGTGTGTGTGTGTTTGTGTGTGTGTGTGTGTGTGTGTGTGTGTGTTTGTGTGTGTGTGTGTGTTTGTGTGTGTGTGTGTGTGTGTGTGTGTTGTGTGTGTGTGTGTGTGTGTGTGTGTGTGTGTTTGTGTGTGTGTGTCGAGTGAGAGCACTTCTTAGTCTCTAGCTACATACAGTATGTATGTCCTTGGGTGTAGGTGGAAAAGGCCATTTGTCTGGTCTATCACCACTCCCCATAGCCCCACTGTACTGAACCAAATTACTGATGATCACCCTCTCCTCTCCTCTCCTCTCCCTTACCATAGGACTCAATCAGCCTTCCTGTCCCCTCCAGCTCTCTTCCATCTCTCTCTCTCTCTCTCTCTCTCTCTCTCTCTCTCTCTCTCTCTCTCTCTCTCTCTCTCTCTCTGTCTCTGTCTCTGTCTCTCTCTCTCTCTCTTTCTCTCTTTCTCGCTCTCTCTTTCTGTCTGTTTGTCTCTCTCTCTCTCTCTCTCTGTCTCTCTCTCTCTGTCTGTCTGTCTCTCGCTCTCGCTCTCTCTCTCTCTCTCTCTCTCTCTCTCTCTCTCTCTCTCTCTCTCTCTCTCTCTCTCTCTCTCTCTCTCTCTCTCTCTCTCACACACGCACACCGCCTGTCTCCCCACTAAAGGGTTAAGGAAAGGAGCTGTGTTTGTTGACTGTGTAAAGCCTGTAAGGTACAGCTGCTCTGACATTTAGCCTGCTGCTCATTGTTTGTTTGTTTATCTGTCTCAACACAAAGCTGTATACTAATCAGCCCTCATAGCGACACATACAGTACACTTACCTGATGATGGAGTACACATACAGTACACTTACCTGACGATGGAGTACACATACAGTACACTTTCCTGATGATGGAGTACACATACAGTACACTTTCCTGATGATGGAGTACACATACAGTACACTTTCCTGATGATGGAGTACACATACAGTACACTTACCTGACGAAGGAGTACACATACAGTACACTTACCTGATGATGGAGTACACATACAGTACACTTTCCTGATGATGGAGTACACATACAGTACACTTACCTGACGATGGAGTACACATACAGTACACTTTCCTGATGATGGAGTACACATACAGTACACTTACCTGACGATGGAGTACACATACAGTACACTTACCTGACGATGGAGTACACATACAGTACACTTTCCTGATGATGGAGTACACATACAGTACACTTTCCTGATGATGGAGTACACATACAGTACACTTACCTGATGATGTAAGTCGCTCTGGATAAGCTGTGATTGCACACTGTGGTATTTCACCCAGTATATAACAGAGTTTGTTTTTGAATTCTTGTTTTCGAAATATGTGTCTCTAATATGGTCACACATTTGGCAGGAGGTTAGGAAGTGCAGCTCAGTTTCCACCACATTTTATGGGCATTGTGCACATAGCCTGTCTTCTCTTGAGAGCCAGGTCTGCCCACGGCAACCTTTCTCCCATTGTTCAACCACTCCACACATTTCTTGTTAACAAACTATAGTTTTGGCAAGTCGGTTAGGACATCTACTTTGTGCATGACACAAGTAATTTTTCCAACAATTGTTTACAGACAGATTATTTCACTTATAATTCACTGTATCACAATTCCAGTGGGTTAGAAGTTTACATACACTAAGTTGACTGTGCCTTTAATTAGCTTTGAAAATCCCAGAAAATTATGTCATGGCTTTAGAAGCTTCTGATAGGCTAATTGACATCATTTGAGTCAATTGGAGGTGTACCTGTGGATGTATTTCAAGGCCCACCTTCAAACTCAGTGCCTCTTTGCTTGATATCATGGGAAAATCAAAAGAAATCAGCCAAGACCTCAGAAAGAGAATTGTAGACCTCCACAAGTCTGGTTCATCCATTTCCAAACGCCTGACGGTACCACGTTCATCGTTCATCTGTACAAACAATAGTACGCAAGTATAAACACCATGGGACCACGCAGCCGTCATAGCGCTCTGGAAGGAGACGCGTTCTGTCTCCATGTACTTTGGTGTGATAAATGCAAATCAATCCCAGAACAACAGCAAAGGACCTTGTGAAGATGCTGGAGGAAACAGGTACAAAAGTAGCTATATCCACAGTAAAATGAGTCCTATATCGACATAACCTGAAAGGCCGCTCAGCAAGGAAGAAGCCACTGCTCCAAAACCGCCATAAAAAAGCCAGACTACGGTTTGCAACTGCACATGGGGACAAAGACCGTACTTTTTGGAGAAATGTCCTCTGGTCTGATGAAACAAAAATAGAACTGTTTGACCATAATGACCATCGTTATGTTTGAAGGAAAAAGGGGGAACTTGCAAGCCGAAGAAAACCATCCCAACCGTGAAGCATGGGGGTGGCAGCATCGTGCTGTCGGGGTGCTTTGCTGCAGGAGGGACTGGTGCACTTCACAAAATAGATGGCATCATGAGGAAGGAAGATTATGTGGATATATTGAAGCAACATCTCATGACATCAGTCAGGAAGTTAAAGCTTGGTTGCAAATGGGTCTTCTAAATGGACAATGACCCCAAGCATACTTCCAAAGTTGTGGCAAAATGGCTTAAGGACAACAAAGTCAAGGTATTGGAGTGGCCATCACAAAGCCCTGACCTCAATCCTATAGAAAAATTGTGGGCAGAACTGAAAAAGCGTGTGTGAGCAAGGAGGCCTAAAAGCCTGACTCAGTTACACCAGCTCTGTCAGGAGGAATGGGCCAAAATTCCCCCAACTTATTGTGGGAAGCTTGTGGAAGGCTACCCGAAATGTTTGACCCAAGTTAAACAATTTAAAGGCAATGCTACCAAATACTAATTGAGTGTATGTAAACTTTTGACCCACTGGGAATGTGATGAAAGAAATAAAATATTAAATAAATCATCTACTATTATTCTGACATTTCACATTCTTAAAATAAAGTGGTGATCCTAACTGACCTAAGACAGGGAATTTTTACTAGGATTAAATGTCAGGAATTGTGAAAAACTGAGTTTAAATGTATTTGGCTAAGGTGTATGTAAACTTCAGACTTCAACTGTATATACAGTGGGGGAAAAAAGTATTTAGTCAGCTACCAATTGTGCAAGTTCTCCCACTTAAAAATATGAGAGAGGCCTGTAATTTGCAAATAAATTCATTAAAAATCCTACAATGTGATTTTCTGGATTTTTTTCTCTCAGTTTGTCTGTCATAGTTGACGTGTACCTATGATGAAAATTACAGGCCTCTCTCATCTTTTTAAGTGGGAGAACATGCACAATTGGTGGCTGACTAAATACTTTTTTTTCCCCACTGTATATCCTTCTCTCTCTCCTTCTCTCTCTCTGTCTCTCACCAGCTATCTACCCTTAAAAACGACAGAGAAATGTCAGTTTTAATTAAAGAAGTGCTTCAAAAAATACAGTGTAAGAAAGCAGTGAGAGAGAGAGAGAAATGCAGACCCACGGACCAGTTGTTTCTCCTCACCATTACACTATTCTAATTAGAGACAACTTCAGCGTGAACTTCAGGCCCTCGAATTACACTCATAGATTTAATTTCTGCAATTCGTTTGCCTGTATGACGGCTAAGACAATATATATATATATATATATATATATAAGGTTGATGTAGATAGAATGACTTGTGTGCGTGTGTTGCATGTTGGGATGGAGAGGCAGAGAAAAGGATGGTGAAAAAACAGAGAAGGAGAGTTCCAGACCAACGTGCCCTCCTAGCTATGGTAGAGCTCTATCACAACGCCCAGAGCCTGTGCTCTTCTGCAGCTATGGGACACACATGTACACACACACGCTCACACACACAGACGTAGGCACACACATTAACACCCCCCACCGAACACACACACACCGTCCCATCATTGACATTCCAGTCTCTCCCAACTAGCCCCTCTCCCCACACAGTAGACTCCTTCTCCTCCCTCTACTCCTCCCCTCCTCTCCTCCTCCCCTCCTCCCCCTCTCCTATAAAAGCCCAGTCAGACAAACGCCTGTCTAATCCCTTCTCTTTTCTCTCTCTCTTTTCTTTTCACTCCTTAATTACCTTGGGCATAATTAGCCACAAGAACGACCAATTATTTGTATTTAAATAGCTGCTAATTCCCAACTTTGTTCCTAATAGGTCGTTAAAGAGAAGTTTAAAGTAGGTATACTGTTTAATGTATAATTGCCTCTTTAAGAAGATAAATAACAACTTTTCTCTGAGTCTGATTTCTAAATAAGCATTTATTTGAATTGTTTTTATAGAAGTTCATAGAATTAATGGTGGCTACCTTGATTCATTAAATAATTATCTTGTTAATTCTGCATTTAACAGTTCAAGTTTTAATTTAGTTAGTTGATTACACTTGATAAATCGCTAGGGAACACTTGTGAATTAACCACTCTCAGATGACAAATAATTAGTGGCTAATCAGGCAACTCCCAGTAATCAACTGAAAGAGAAACAACATATTTAATAGCCATTTAATTGGCAGTGTTCAGAACTGCTGTAGATGCTGGTCGCAAATAAGTGATAATCAGAAAGTGGACAATAACGTTTCTATTGTAATCTATACTATTCTATTCCATTTGAATATACTCTATTCTAAAGAAGTGATTTGTGGCTGTAATGTTGTTTGTCTTAATGACAGTCGTAGCCTCATGTAGTGGGTTTGTGTCACTGTAGCCTCCAGGTCACCAGTCAGAACTTGAAGAGTGTCTTGCTGATGAAGCACTAGTTATGACTGGTTGGTTGTCAGAGTGTGTGTCACTTACAGTGATTCATGAGTGCATGGAGAGTACACACACACACACACACACACACACACACACACACACACACACACATACACACACACACACACACACACACTGGGTTATGAGTTGAATTGCACAATGTAGGACAGTAAAGGGCAGAGTCTGGGGGCTATCACAGCCTACATGTAACTACCACTAGCTAAGGAAAAACCTGAGCTGGCTATAGCCCAATACCCATTGTGCTGTGGCTATAGGGTTACATCAACTCTACCTATAGCTTATTGTTAAGGCTGATTCCTCACATCTACTCTAGTCACTGCCAAGCTTCTTACAGAGTAGTAACACAGTAATTCAAGATATCCCTTGAGGCGGAAATGACAGACTGGGTCTTCTTACTGCTTTATAAGAGTGGATCATTTAATGTCCTTGCAGTGTAGACAAAGACAACAGATGTGTTGATATGCTGAGCTTCCTCATCTGGTCTCAAATCAGAATAAACAATACAATCAGATACAATCACATTCCCATCAAAAAATCGTTCGGATGAATCAGTCGGATGAATCAGTCTTTTCCGCTTCTCAGCTTGCCAGTCTTACAGCATGGCTGAACGCTCGTTGGCAAAATTGACTTTTATCATTTGCCGTCTGTGTTGGCTGGGAATTGGCTCAGGGCTGCGTCCCAAATGGCACCCTATTCCCTATATAGTGCTCTATATCCACAGGGCTGTGGTCAACAATAGTGCACTATATAGGGAATACCTCTTTCTTATTTGATATAGTCTGTCTTTTACTCCCACGTCATACACTATATGACTTTAACTGCTGCCATGTTAAAAAGTGGCAAAAATAACTGGGGCTAGCCTTGTTAAACTCTGTGTTTGATGGTCCCCGAGTGGAAATGGGTGAGTGGAGTGGGAGAGAACCAGTGGAAAATTCATTAGTAGCGGATTTAAGATGAATGAAGAGTGCGTGTGTGTACATGCGTGTGTGGGTTTGTGTTTAAGTTCGTGTGCGTCATCTCCACGTGAACGCTTATTCCGTTACACCACTAAGGGCGGCAACATAAGCGTGTCATAAACGTATAGAATTTGAAATGAATTCCGGTGCCAGCTAGCTTGTCTGTTTTAATGTGCTTCTATGGATAAGACAGAAGTAGAGGTTGTTTTCTATCTTCCTCTGAGGATTTGGACTGGCGCATGTCCTACATACTGCATGTCACTGCATGCTATGTGGACATGTCAAATAAGAGGATATATGACGCATACATGAGTTGAAGCATATAAGAACGCTAGAGCTGTCCCCGAGGGGAAAAAAAAGTAGGCTGCTCTTTCGACCAATCAAATGGTCGAAATGTTCAATGTGTATTTTTCCATATATAGACACATCCTATGTGTTTCAATCAAATCAGCTACATGCACTGAGCTTGTCTGATGTTTTAAGCACACTGTTTGATTAAATAATTAAGACACACAAATGACTAGAGGGAGTCCGACCGCAATTGATTTGATTGTGCCGGGCAGGCTCAGACTTAAAAAATGGCAGCCAGTGACTGTGTGACTAGCACACGTTGTCTCTCTCTCCCCCCTGCTGTAGCGACCACCACAGAACATCAACAGTGTTTATCGCGCTGTCCGTGTTGCTGAAGCTTCAACATAATTACAGCCATTTCTGACTGAAAAGTTCTGTTACCGAAATCGCTCATTTGTTTAGGAAAAACATTCCCTATTCCCTCAACCCTTGCTCTCGTTACGTGACACATGTATGCATCGCATGCACGTGACCAATAGGGCCTGACCTATAATCAATAAATTGGTTATAACAAACTCCGAACACCGTAACACGTGTGAAAGCAAAATGGATGCAGAGGACGTGACAAATAAACTCGAAACGGGGAATGTTTACTGGTTGCTCAGGAGGTAAAGGGGAAGTCAGATGTGTGGAATAAATTTGGCTACGGTAAAGAGCAAGCGCTGCGTGCATATTGTGTGCCTAACAGGTGCTGTTAGATTACAATATAATTTATCTGACCGTTTGGAACAATGTAAACAACACTAAATACATTATAAGGTTACCAGAGAGTCTGTTGTAATGTCACATTCATTCGTGAATGCAATTTCCAAAATGGAACGGTTTATTTATTGTTTACGCTAATTATTCAAGGGTCGCTTTGTTATTTTATTTGAAAACAAAAATGCTTGATTACATTTCAAATCATGAATGAATCGTATGCTGTGTGATGACATTAACGAATGAATGATTGATTGATACAGTACTGTAGTTTATATAAGTATTGAAATATAGGCCTAAGTAAGTAACGGTATTAAGACTAAACAGGATGCAATCTTAGGCCTACAGCTCGATGGTGGTTATACAAGGCTGCTATACTAAGCCTACTAATGATAATGACATTACTTATTATTATAATGATGATCATTATAATAATAGTAATAATAACAAGAAGGAGATCAAGGAAAAGGAGCATTATTATTATAATAAATATAATTTTTCTGACAATTTGGAACAGTGTAAACAACACTAAATAAATTATAAATAATACCAGAGAGGCTGTTCTAACGAGAAAAAAAAAGTGTAGCCTTTATTACAGTATAGCAAAGATTAAAAACAGACGAATTTGTAAAATAGTTTATCCGACATGTTGTGGGTGGTGCTCACGGAGGCTTGGTGCTCACAGACTCAGTAGGCTATTAAACAAACACTCAAACAGGCAACAGAAGCAGGATCTGTCTTATTTCTGTATATATATATGGATGATTTATAAAGCCAGGCACATTTAACAGTTAGGCTATTTATTATAGACTTAATTAAGTTAGGGTTTCCTCTCTCCTCACTTTTCTTAGACAATTAAGGCAAAGGCTGTTTTCTCATCTCCTAACTCCGCTGCTGCCTCACAGCATTGTTCTCAACACCAATATGCTGGTTAACTTTGCTATTATGCACATAGCTACATGGTCTAGGAAAAGGCGGCAATTCAACAGCGCACTGATGTGTTTCAGAACCGCGGACATCGACTGCTATCCAACGCGGGAGAAAGCGCATCTGTCACCATTGTTCCTACGTAATATAACCGTATACAATATCAGTAGCACATGTCTTAGAGTGATGTACTGTGCCATCCCCACGGCCTCCACAGTGGATCAGTCCACTCAGACCGGCGTGAATCAGACAGGTGTCTTGTGCACAATCATGTAAAAAAAACTTTTTTTGCTACTGCTCGACTAAAGAAATTATCAATACTCATTGTGTATTTATTCCTCATGATATTATCTTTTTATTATTTTTATATTTTTCTCTCTGTATTGTTGGAAAGCATTTCACTGTTGGTCTACACCTGTTGTTTACGAAGGACATGACAAATATAATGGTATTTTATTTGAAATGAACTTACATATGTGCATGCTGAATAAGAGCATGATCCATATGAGGTTTATAGGAGGTGAAGGATAAACTATATGGGAATGTATATGAGCATTACTACATATATGAGATGACATGTTGAATAAGAGCATATGAAGCATGCCACTTCACAACAAACAGCCTGAGAGACACATTCAAACACATTAGCCCAGCCACTGTCCAGCGCCTCAAATAAACCAGACACACACAACCACCACCCACACACACACACGCACACACACACACATTCAAATCACATTAGACCAGATAAGCAGAGGGAGAGAGAGAAAAGGACAGGAGGATTTGCTGTGTGAATGTGAATGAACGGCCATGCTGCACTCGGCGCCCTGCAATTTGACTGGAGATTGTGGAGGGAAATGGATTTGTGACCTAAATAGTAGTCAGGTCATCATTCAGGTGTCTAGACTAGAGGAAACATTCTATTGTGTTAAACAACTGCAGCGGTAGTGGTAGAGGGTAAAATAGAGGCTGGTATCCTCTTTATCTATTAGTCCATGGTGAATCTCTCTCATCTCTCTCTCTCTCTCCCTCTCTCTCTCTCTAAACTACATTACAATGCTTTCCCTCTCGCTGGCTTAATCAACCTTTCAAGGTTGTTTATCTTAACGCGTTGGGTTCACCTGCAGTCAGCAAATGACTAGCTAACAACAAGGCTGGAGCCAATGTGTTTTGCATGGCCATCAGTAAATACATATGTTCCCCAAGCCGAGCACACCTATTAATTACCATAGGTAGTAGTGTGTGTGTGTATGCGTGTGTGTGTGTGTGTGTGTGTGTGTGTGTGTGTGTGTGTGTGTGTGTGTGTGTCTGTGTGTTGAGAATCCAGGCAATGCATTGTTATGCTAAGAGGAATGAGGACAGAAGGCCTAGTAAAACAGCAGGTTAGCGTTCACTGCTAATTTACAACTGGTTGCTAAGGCACGCGCTACAGGGTTTACAATGCAAACTGTCAATGTAGCGTAGCCTAGCATAGAGCGCCAAATGGGCCAACTGCTCATTGTTAGTGGTAGCGGCTAATTAATTCATGTAAAATGGATGGGCCTCATTGTGAGTTTATTATTAGCCTAGCGTATCCTAGCGTATCTTAGCATTAGCTGTCCTGTTTTATTGTCCTGCTATAGATTAACTACTTTGCCGG
>NW_028156761.1:0-42500 GCF_964263955.1 Coregonus lavaretus
GAGAGAGAGAGAGAGAGAGAGAGAGACAGAGAGAGAGAGAGAGAGAGACATTCTTTGAGGTGAGAGAGGGAGGGAGGGGGAGAGACATTCTTTGAGGTGAGAGAGAGAGGAGAGAGAGAGAGAGAGAGAGAGAGAGAGAGATTCTTTGAGGTGAGCCCTTGACCGTTTATTTTCCTTTACTTTTGTCCGTCCCGTTAACGTGCTACATCATAAGGGGGAATATTCACTGTGGTGTGGCTGAGTGACGACCCCTCCGACAGGTCAGAGATAGTTCACTCTAGTGACGATACAGTTATATATCGGGATATTATTTTTGACAATATATCTTATCGAATCATTTTGACAATATCGCAATATTATTTTTGTACTAGTTGGCTGTACTTACAACCAAAACGGCAGTATTTTCCTTCATAGCTTGTTCTCCATCTTTTATTTCCATGACTGATATAAGCATCTCATGGCTCTTGTCCCTCTGCAGCTGACATATGTGAGCAATATGTTCGGAACATCAATTGCAATAATATCAAATTATCGAAATCGCAATATATATAGAATTGTGAGAATCGCAATACATATCATATCGGCACTTAAGTATCATGATTATATCCTATCGTGAGGTCCCTGGCATTCCCAGCCCTAGTTCACTCCCCCCCCCCCCCCCCCCCCCCCCAATGCATCTTCAGAATGTGTACACTGCACAACCACTGAGGTAGAAGGAAGGAGACAGTGTCTTGTCTTTGGTCTTTCTCATACTGTGGCCATATTGCTGTCTAGAATGTTCCTGGCGAGCAACTCAAAGAGAGAGAAGAGAGAAGGACAAGGTTTTGACTAAGTGAGCTCTGCGTCTTTGCAGCGTGACTACGTTAATGGCTGCTTTGCTTCTCTCCCCTCACTCTCTTTTTTATTCAGTCTCCCTCTCTTCTCACTCTCTCTCTGCCTCTTTGTCTCCTCTCTCTCTCTCCCGCTCTCTCTCTCTCCCCGTGTCTCGGCGGTGGCGGCAGGAACAGCCCTTTTCATTTGTCTTCATAAGCCTAATTATTTTCGTGAGCTGACAGACATCACTCAGTGGCCCGCCTCCACCGGGCCCCCCAGTCCCCCACCCTAGTCCCCCGCCAGGAGGTCAGGAAAACAGTCACGTCTCCCCTCGGCTCCCCCCTCCCTCCCCACCCCTCGCGCTCCCCTGGATCCCCCCATCAGCATTACTGAAGATGGATGTGTCTTTAAAGCAGAGATTGATTGTGGATATCAGAGTTATGGTGCCATTTATCACGGCCAATATTATTTAGACGAGAGGGATTGAGGTGTAACTTGGAGCCCTCCTGGGTAGTAGGGGGGACAATGTGCAAGGAAGTTTTAATAGATTAGAGACAAGCATGTGTCTCAGTTGCTCTGCGCCTTGGTGAGAGAGTATGTGTGTGTGTGTGTATGTGTGTGTGTTTATGAGGCTGTATTTCAGCCTGTGTGTACTTGCATGCTCTTGCTTGTGTCTATCTAGCTGTGTGTGTGTGCACGTGCGTGTTCGCATGTGCGGGCTGTTGTTGTCTCTCCTCCTTTAGATGTGTCTCCATTGATCCCTGGCGATGTGATCCTCCTTCGGAGTCTTTTCTCATCGGACGTTTGATTTATGGCTTCATTAGGATCCTTGTGCTGTCTCCCCCTTTTCCTTTGTCTGTTTCCTCTCTCCCAGGTCACTCCTCTATGGAAGAGCCAAACCAAAACCACTCTCTGTGGGGGAGACAGAGAGAAAGAGACTCATCGACTAAATCAAGCACCTCAACTCTTTTTTACAGAGTTAACTTTACCCCATTCCCAAATGTTTTTGGGAGGTATTTTCTTGTTATGCATAGGTTGGTTTTCTCATGGTTTACTGCCTTGTGCCGTAAAAGTACCTACCCTGCCAGAGTTGCACCCCGGCTTACCCCCCTCTAAGCCCCTCTCGGGTAAAAGCCTTCATTGTGTGTTTATGGTTCTTGTCTTCTCTCTGGAAAAAGAGGAGGGATGCACTCCAACCCACATTCAAATGCATGTGGTCATGTGACAACCAGCACAGGGTGTAAACCTTGAAAAGGAAGTGTGTACGTGTGCATGTGTATGTGTGTGTTTGTTTGCTCTTGTACATGTGAGTTTGTGTGTGTGTTAGTGTGTCTGTGTTAACCTCTACTTTTTGTGTACAAAACATTGGGAACACCTGCTCTTTCCATGACAAAGACTGACCAGGTGAATCCAGGTGAAAGCTATGATCCCTTATTGATGTTGTTAGATCCACTTCAATCAGTGTAGATGAAGGGGAGACAGTTAAAGAAGGATTTTTAAGCCTTGAGACAGTTGAGACATGGATTGTGTATGTGTGCCATACAGACAGTGAATGGGCACAACAAAATATTTAAGTGCCTTTGAATGGGGGTATGGTAGTAGGTGCCAGGCGCACCGGTGTATCAAGAACTGCAACGCTGATGGGTTTTTCACGCTCAACAGTTTCCCGTTTGTATTAAGAATGGTCCACCACCCAAAGGACATCCAGCCAACTTGACAACTGTGGGAAGCATTGGAGTCAACATGGGCCAGCATCTCTGTGGAAGACTTCCGGCACCTTGTAGAGTCCATGCCCCAACGAATTTAGGCTGTTCTGAGGGCAAAAGGGGGTTCAACTCAATATTAGAAAGGTGTTCCTAATGTTTTGTCCACTCAGTGTATAGCTCACATTTTAAACATTCCTTTTTCACTCCTCTCCTATAGCCAGTCGCCTGTTATAACTTACCTTCTTTCCTTCACTAAGAAGGGAATCTAAGTTTCTTCTTTCTCCTGTTTCAAATCCTCCCCGTCCTCGCCATTATCAGAAGTCAAGTCATGCAGAAATGTAAAAATAGGCAAAAGGTAATCACACTTTGTGCTGCTGCTTTTGTCATCAGCGCGTGATGGAAACGGGTCTAAAAATGAGATTAAAAGCTGCCGGTGACTGACGCTATTAGCCAGATATGCCGTAAACTTGACTATCTCCTATTGCGGATTAGCTCAGATTATGCAGGGAGGGAGAGACAGCCTTGATTCCTGCCTCGCCTGTTCATATGTGGGCATTTGAGGCACTCTAAGTTGACAGTGTCTGTCTCTGCTTAGTTCACTGAGACAGGTCGTGTGACAGCAGATGCCTGGCACACTGCTTGAAAAGTGTGTGTGTGTGAGTGAAAGAGAGAGTTATTAAATGACAGAAATCATGTGTGTTTCAATGTGATTGTGTGTGATTGACTGTTTGTTTCTAGATAACTGCCAAGGAGTGACCAGTTTGAACCTCTGTATCTTTCTGTTGGTGATATTATTAACTTGTGTAAATCTTATATGATGGGCAATAAGGAAATAAATACAGACTGATGTTGTTGTCAAGTTTTCCTGTGAGTCAGTTCAGGTGAAGTCAGTTAGCAATGGTTTCTGTCCAAAATGGCACCCTATTCCCTATAAAGTAGTGTACTATGTAGGGAATATTGTGCCATTTGGGACACATACTTGGATAAGGTAGAACTGGAAGAGATAGAGCAGGTGCTGAATTAACATTAGCAGGGTCATGTTCATTAGAGCACTCAACAGACATTGTTTTGCAACAGAAAGTGAAAATGAGCGTTTCTTATTGGAAAAGTCAAGGTAGTCCCTCCCTGTTTCAGTCCGTTTGCTTCCATTTGATGCCTTATGAACAAGACCCAGGTGCTGAATTTGAATATTTCAATGCAGTTACAGTGGGATTCAAACGGTACCATTGCTCTATTACCCGTATCCTCCCCTTTCTTTAAAAACCGAACAACACCACCAAGTTGAACGATTAAATTGAGGTCCACCATATTTACCTAATGATTATAATCTCTTGTTTAAAGAGTTTTCTCAGGTGCTTTTGTATACTTTTAAGCCAGTAGTTCTGAAAGTAGTGCTCACGAGCCAAAAGTGTTCCCCGAAAATGGTCTACTATGTGCAGATATGTGCACCACGTCATCGCTCTGCTGTGTGTTCATCTCGCTAGCTGTCACCCAAAGGGCGAGGGCCTGAAGCTCATTGGCTGGAACTGAAATTGCTAGGGGGCTGGTCCACGTTGGGGAAAATGAAGGGGAAATGGCCATGTACAACATCCAGTAAACAGTCACTTTCAAACTAGGGATTTCGTGGCTAATTGAGGTAAGACTGTAATTCTGCTCATAGATTATGCATGTACTGTATGAACTACACATTGAGAGATCCAGCCCAAAGCAGGAGGTTTAAAAAATATTTACTACTCGCCAACGTTCCGGAGCATGTCTTTAAGTGTTTGTACTTTCAAGTTAATACACCCCAGTCAGAGAGGGATTTTCTTATCCAATATCCACTCCTCTGGAATGTTCGAGCTCCAACATAGCAAATAGAGCCAGTTTTGAACTCCCTACTCCCATCTCCAATGCAGAGCAGAGTGATTTGCGATGGTGACATGCCCTTTAATGTTATGTAGTAAAAGTTGGAGGGGATTTATCAGCGAGACCCCTGTTTCCCTCGCGCTGAACGCTCTCCTGGGGTCACATGATGGCAGGTAGTTACAGCCTCGCCGCAGTTATTTACCATCACCAGACCTTTGATTTATGGCCTGCATCCCCCCTCCTCTCTTTCTCTCTCTCTCTCTCTCTCTCTCTCTCTCTCTCTCTCTCTCCCTCTCTCTCTCTCTCTCTCTCTCTCTCTCTCTCTCTCTCCTACTCATCACACTCCTCTTCATTTTTCTTTCCCTTTTGTCTTCACTCTCTTCACTCCTCCTCCTCTTGTAATAATTGCAGTTTGTGATGTACACATGACATGAAATTGTTGGGTCAGTCCAACACGCAGCGGTAGGTGTGGAGTAGAGGTTAGAGCGAGTTACTCAGGAATAATCGTATTTGGCTCAGTAGTGCTCAGTGTGACACGGTTACGCAGTAGGTTTGTGGCTGGGACTGTGGGCTCTTATTGTGTTATTCTTCCCCCCACTGCACATATGTTTCCTCATGAACGACAGTAGGCCTACATGTCCAACCCTGTCACTATGTTGATGGATTACATCTCTCAAACAGAGACAGAAAGAGAGGGAGGGCGAGAAAAAGAAAGAGAGAGATTGAGCAATGGGGGGAGAGAAAGAGAGAGAGAAAGGAAGTGGACGGGTGGTGTAGATGTAGTGAAGGACATGGCAGCTTAATGCCGGCCAAAAAGACTGTGCTGAACACCTGCTCCTGTCTCCAACGCCCCTTCAACTTCCCCATTACCTGTCAATCTATCACATGCAGAACCAGATCAAATATCTGGAACAGGGAGGAAATGGAGGCAGAGGAAGAGAGGGAGGGAGAGGAGAGGGAGGGAGAGGAGTGGAGAGGGAGGGAGAGGAGAGGAGTGGAGAAAAGTGGAGAGGGAGGGAGGGAGGGAGGGAGGGAGGAGTGAAGAAGGAGGGAGAGAGGAAGAGAGGGAGGGAGGGAGAGGAGTGGAGAGGGAGGGAGGAGTGAAGAAGGAGGGAGAGAGGAGGGACAGTTTGTAAGACTAGTAGAAATAGGCTGAACCTTTGCTAGTGAGTAAACTGTGCTTTGGACAGTTCTACATGAAACCTTTAGTTTGTTTAAACTTGTTTTGGACTTTTTGTCACCATTTCTCCTCAATCCCATTGTGTGCACCCCTTCCCCTCTGGCTTTTGGACCGGTCTGCTCTCCCCTGCCTGCTCAATGTTTTGGGCTGCTCTGTCTGGCCTTTGATTGGCGCCTCTGTGTAAAGAGGTGAATCTCTGACAGACAAGCGCCTCTGCAGGGAGGCGGGGAATGGGGTGTCGGATTACATCGACAAGGCTGCTGCCTCTGTGTTCCTGCCTGTGCGTGTGTGTTCCTGTGTTTTTGTGTGTGTGTGTGTTTGAGTCAAGGGTAGGAGAGTGGGGCGGATCTGAGCTCATCAAGGTGCATTAGTGCATGCATGACCAATTCGACCACTCTTTTATTTTTGATCCTTTTCTCTCTCGCACTCTCTCCCCACTGCTCAAACTCTCTCTCTCTCGCACTCTATTTTGCTTTTTCTCTTTCTCTGTATTTGTGTCCCTCTTCCGCTCTCTCTTTCTCTCTCGCCCTCTATTTTGCTCTCTCCCTTCTGTATTCTTCTCTCTCTCTTACTCTGTCTCTGTCTCTCTCTGTCACTCTCTCTCTCTCTCTCTCTCTCTCTCTCTCTCTCTCTCCCTCTCTCTCTCCCCTGCTCTCCCCCTTAGTGTCTGAGCTCTTGTGATTTACGGTAATTATCCATCGTTGGGGTCATCTATCAGGCTCGCCGTTGCTAGGCGATGGAGACAGCTGCGGCTGGCTGGGCCGTTTTCTGGGCTGCACTGTTGTCTTGTAGAGGGGATGGGGGTGGAGGACAGGGGGAGGGGGCATGCTCAGGTGAAGTTGGGCTGGCTCGATTTTCGGGGCTGGGCCTGACACAGAGATTTAAAGTCACAGGTGCCTTAGAGAGAGAGAGAGAGAGAGAGAGAGAGAAGGGGTATATATGTTGAAAGGGGGCAGGTGGAATTCGAGGGAAGTGTTTGAGGGGTAGGGAGGGACGTGGGGGGCAGCTTAAAAGGCACAGGTGACTAGTGTGCGTGAGTGTGTGTGTGTGTGGGGGGGGGGGCATTTAAAAAAGGGATTTATGAGGGCAGATGGACATTTGATTTGACCTTGGGGCCTTGCAAAAGCACAGATGTTTTAGGGGCCGTGAAAATTAGGGTGGAGGGAGACAGAAAGGATTTTATAAATGTTGGCAGGTGTGACTAGGAGCCTTATGGCTGTTTGGGCCTGTGAGTTGTGTTTCTTAGCCCTCATAGTCTGGGTTAACTGTGACTGGACCGTTGAACTTTTCACAAAGTGGTAACTACATTATGACGTTGTTATTAGTTTGACGGGGAGAACAAGTATTTGATACACTGCCGATTTTGCAGGTTTTCCTACTTACAAAGCATGTAGAGGTCTGTAATTGTTATCATAGGTACACTTCAACTGTGAGAGACGGAATCCAAAAATCCAGAAAATCACATTGTATGATTTTTAAGTAATTAATTTGCATTTTATTGCATGACATAAGTATTTGATACATTAGAAAAGCAGAACTTAATATTTGGTACAGAAACCTTTGTTTGCAATTAGAGAGATCATACGTTTCCTGTAGGTCTTGACCAGGTTTGCACACACTGCAGCAGGGATTTTGGCCCACTCCTCCATACAGACCTTCTCCAGATCCTTCAGGTTTCGGGGCTGTCGCTGGGCAATACGGACTTTCAGCTCCCTCCAAAGATTTTCTATTGGGTTCAGGTCTGGAGACTGGCTAGGCCACTCCAGGACCTTGAGATGCTTCTTACGGAGCCACTCCTTAGTTGCCCTGGCTGTGTGTTTCGGGTCGTTGTCATGCTGGAAGACCCAGCCACGACCCATCTTCAATGCTCTTACTGAGGGAAGGAGGTTGTTGGCCAAGATCTCGCGATACATGGCCCCATCCATCCTCCCCTCAATACGGTGCAGTCATCCTGTCCCCTTTGCAGAAAAGCATCCCCAAAGAATGATGTTTCTACCTCCATGCTTCACGGTTGGGATGGTGTTCTTGGGGTTGTACTCATCCTTCTTCTTTCTCCAAACACGGCGAGTGGAGTTTAGACCAAAAAGCTCTATTTATGTCTCATCAGACCACATGACCTTCTCCCATTCCTCCTCTGGATCATCCAGATGGTCATTGGCAAACTTCAGATGGGCCTGGACATGCGCTGGCTTGAGCAGGGGGACCTTGCGTGCGCTGCAGGATTTTAATCCATGACGGCATAGTGTGTTACTAATGGTTTTCTTTGAGACTGTGGTCCCAGCTCTCTTCAGGTCATTGACCAGGTCCTGCCGTTTGGTTCTGGGCTGATCCCTCACCTTCCTCATGATCATTGAAGCCCCACGAGGTGTGGTCCTCTGTAGCTCAGCTGGTAGAGCACGGCGCTTGTAACGCCAAGGTAGTGGGTTCGATCCCCGGGACCACCCATACACAAAAATGTATGCACGCATGACTGTAAGTCACTTTGGATAAAAGCGTCTGCTAAATGGCATATTATTATTATTATTATTATTATCTTGCATGGAGCCCCAGACCGAGGATGATTGACCGTCATCTTGAACTTCTTCCATTTTCTAATAATTGCGCCAACAGTTGTTGCCTTCTCACCAAGCTGCTTGCCTATTGTCCTGTAGCCCATCCCAGCCTTGTGCAGGTCTACAATTTTATCCCTGATGTCCTTACACAGCTCTCTGGTCTTGGCCATTGTGGAGAGGTTGGAGTCTGTTTGATTGAGTGTGTGGACAGGTGTCTTTTATACAGGTAACGAGTTCAAACAGGTGCAGTTAATACAGGTAATGAGTGGAGAACAGGAGGGCTTCTTAAAGAAAAACTAACAGGTCTGTGAGAGCCGGAATTCTTACTGGTTGGTAGGTGATCAAATACTTATGTCATGCAATAAAATGCAAATTTATTACTTAAAAATCATACAGTGTGATTTTCTGGATTTGTGTTTTAGATCCCGTCTCTCACAGTTGAAGTGTACCTATGATAAAAATTACAGACCTCTACATGCTTTGTAAGTAGGAAAACCTGCAAAATCGGCAGTGTATCAAATACTTGTTCTCCCCACTGTAGATGGGGTCACTTTACCAAAACAGCACACACACACACACAACCCTGCCCTCTCCACCCCTCCCTTTACCCAGAACTAATTACAAGCGTTTAGTGTTTGTCATCATGTTGTGGGGTGGAAGATTAAGAACACCTCTCTGTTAATTTGTAATCAACTGTTTGTTAATTAACTAACCTGTTGTAAGTAGCCTTAAGGGCCCTTGTGTAATTAGCTAAGCTGCTGGAAGCGGCGTGTGTGTGTTGACATTGACCTGAAGCGTCCACTCGACCGTCCCAGCCACTGTCATGTCTGTCCCCCTGTCGTCTGTTGTCACGGTCACCCTGGACAAGGGGGTGGCCCCCAATCAATTATTATACCCTCAGCCCATTGTGTTTGTTCAGGAAACACACACACATAATGCACACACTGGCGAGTAACACACACACACACACCAGGCATGTACGGGCACACACACACACACACACACACACACACACACACTCTTTTGAACATTACATTTTCTTATAAAACATATAAAACAACATCCCACCTAAATGAACAGCATCTGTGTTGGGTTTTAACTCCTCATCCTAAATGAACAGCACCTGTGTTGGGTTTTAACTCCTCATCCTAAATGAACAGCATCTGTGTTGGGTTTTAACTCCTCATCCTAAATGAACAGCATCTGTGTTGGGTTTTAACTCCTCATCCTAAATGAACAGCATCTGTGTTGGGTTTTAACTCCTCATCCTAAATGAACAGCATCTGTGTTGGGTTTTAACTCCTCATCCTAAATGAACAGCATCTGTGTTGGGTTTTAACTCCTCATCCTAAATGAACAGCATCTGTGTTGGGTTTTAACTCCTCATCCTAAATGAACAGCATCTGTGTTGGGTTTTAACTCCTCATCCTAAATGAACAGCATCTGTGTTGGGTTTTAACTCCTCATCCTAAATGAACAGCATCTGTGTTGGGTTTTAACTCCTCATCCTAAATGAACAGCATCTGTGTTGGTTTTAACTCCTCATCCTAAATGAACAGCATCTGTGTTGGGTTTTAACTCCTCACTTCAAAGGCACTTGTTTACTCTCCTGCCTCCCGTCATTGTCTCTGGTAATTAAACGGACGCGTTGAAATTTATGGTTTAATTATACAGAGCTTGTTATGCAGAGGAGACGACGGGGATGAGCTGATATGCCCAATAAAAATAAATACATTCCATATTGTTTTATTGAACCTCTGTGTGCGTGCATCGCTTTAGTTCAGCTGCTCAGGTTTGTTTGTGTGTGTGTTTGAATGTGTGTGTGTGTGTGTTTGAATGTGTGTGTGTGTGTGTGTGTGTGTGTGTACTATACGTGCATGTGAACACACACACATGTTTTGGCCCTCTCCTAACAAGCTAGTAACATGCTCAGTGTGTGTGGGTGAGAATGAAAATAAAAAAGTGAGATGAATTGCGATCGATCCGTGCTGGTTCACTCTATTGATCCCGTGGCACATTCAACCCAGCTGTACTCCGCCAAGTGCATTCACTCAACTCTTCCTCTCAAAACATCCCCTAGTTTTTACATCCCCCTCTTTACAGTCAGGCAGGAGAACCAACAAACATCTTGCTAAATAAATATGTGGGTGTGTGTGTGGGTTAGTGTACAAGATGGTGGTCTGGTGCAGAAATTATGTCTGTGTGTGTGTGTGTGTGTGTGTGTGTGTGTGTGTGTGTGTGTGTGTGGTGCTTCTGTTTTATTTATAGAGCCAGGTCTATTAATACCCAACTCAAAGATCAGTTCAGAGAAACAAGCCAAGAACACACACACACACACACACACACACACACATACACACACACACCTCTTGTATCTACACACACATACTGTACATGTACACCTCACACCTCCCCTTCCTCTCTTTCAATATGTCTAAACCTATACACAGAACAGTGCTACCTGTCTGCCAGGTAGTCGTTTTTTTCTCTATGTCCTATAGATTTGTCATGTAAGAGCTGTTACGGCACAACACTGCAGTGTCCAGTGTGTGCATTTCCCATCATAATCTCACATTTTCATCTCAAGAATAATAATTGTATTTTGTGCTGTAGTGAAGTCACTAAGATATGGTACTACTGTATAAACACAGAAGGGAATAGAACAATCCGGAAGAAATTCTGTTGACATGACTTCATCGCCTCACTCTTCACCCTTGGCTAACACTTAAGCTAACAAAAATATTAAAGGTTATGAGGCCACATTACAGTAACTGTAACTATGCCTTGCGAGTTGTGTATACATCAGCTGTCAACCCACCCCCACCAACCTTGTGGGGACACACAATTGATTCCCGTTCAAAATCCTATTTTCACTAACCCCTAACCTTAACCCTAACCTTAACCTCAAAATCCTAAACCTAACCCTAACTCCTAACCCTAAACCTTTAACCCCTAACCCTAATTCTAACAACTGCTCCCTGCACCTCTCTGATTCAGAGGGGCTGGGTTAAATGCGGAAGACACATTTCAGTTGAATGCATTCAGTTGTGCAACTGACTAGGTATCCCCCTTTCCCTAACCCTAACACTAATTCTAACCCAACCCTAAATCCCTTAGAATATACTTTTTTTCATGTGGGGACTGGCAAAATGTCCCAGTTGGTCAAATGTAGGTTTGTTTACTGTTCTTGTGGGGACTTCTGTTCCCCACAAGTACAGTTAAACATGTCCACACACACACGCGCTCCGGCTCTGTCTACAGGAATAGTGTGTGTGGCCACCGCTCCACTCTGCTCCGGCCTGAAGTTTTCTCAAATGAGTGGAGATAAATTGGTACGGTGAGCTGGAATGGCACAGCAGTTATTTAAGGCTCTGTAGGTGCTTGGCCATATGTTCTATTCTTCCACTCGGGAGGGGCTGACGTCAGCGGTTGGACCAGTGTGGAGGAGGACAAGAGAGACAGAGAAGCGCGGGAGGGAGGATAGGGGAGGAAGAGGGAAGGAGGAGGAGGAGGTGGTGTAAAGAGGTGGGGGTGGCAGTGGAGGGGATTTATTTTAGGAGAACCTATATCACTCACATCTCCAGACTAGATGTTAGGACTTAGGAAGACGATGCAAGGGAAACAAATCATGTATTGCAGAAATTGATAGTTATCCTATAGCTTTTGATTTCCATATATTTTACAAATACTTTTTTACCTTTAAGTTTTAGGTAAGATGGTCCCTCCAGTGGTGCTAAACTCCACAGACACTTACAGTAGATATCCATTATTTCTTACACATCTACATGTAGCCTTCTCTATACGGTCCTGTATACAACTAACTGTATCATGTAGGGTGGGGAGTGGAGGGTTCCAGGCCCAGATGCCTGCCTGCTGTTGTGTACCTTTGTGCCTACACTCTTAGAAAAAAAGGTGCTATCTAGAACCTAAAAGGGTTCTTCAGCTGTCCCCATAGGAGAACCCTTTGAAGAACCTTTTTGGTTCCAGGAAGAACCCTTTTGGTTCCATGTAGAACCCTATTGGGTTCCATGTAGAACCCTTTCCCCAGAGGATGCTACATGGAACCCAAAATAGTTCTACCTGGAACCAAAAAGGGGTCTACCTGGAACCAAAAAGGGGTCTACCTGGAACCAAAAAGGGTTATCCTATGGGGACAGCCGAATAACCCTTTTGGAACCCTTTTTTCTAAGAGTGTACCGTCAGGGGAGGGAGGGGAGGGCCTCGGTGAGCAGACCGACATGCAGGCAGGCCACTGCTCTCTCACGTTAGCCGCTCCAGAGGAATCCACAACCCAGCATGCTCTCTGTCTGCTCTCCCTCTCTCTGACACGGCAGGCCGGCAGCAGACATTACCATAATTGGGTTTTCTACATGACAGGACAGAATAAATAATAATGTCATTTTATTTACAACCCCCTCGTCCCGGTCCGAGAAGCTATCACCCCCACCCCTCCTCCTCATCCCCTTCACATCACCCCCACCTCCCCCCTCCTCCTCTTCTCTATCTCATCCCTCTCTCTCTCTGGCTGGCGCGAGTCGTCTCGTCGGGCTGCCACGCCGCGCAGGTCAAGCGATGGCTTTTTGATCAGCTCCTGTCCAAAGCCATCAGGGCTGAGAGGACTGTAATGGAGGAGTGGGGTGACAAACAGAATGTAGGGGAAGGAATAAGACTGCCAGTTTCCCATTAGAGCATGGGCTAAATGGCCCCTGGCCCCCACCTCCCTCCCAGCTCCCCATACCCCCACTAGCCCACTCCAACACCAGCCTAAATCATATGAGTGAAGGGGGCCAGGATTGGACATTAGTGGCGCAAATGACTGCAGTGATTGCACCCCTCTTCCCAAAATCACATCAGATAAATAGAGAAATGTGTGTAAGTAAATAGGAGGGGTGTTGGGGACTGGAGAGGGGGTCGGATGGCGGAGGAACTGACTGGTCTCGTCCCCCGTTCTCTCCCTCCCTCTCGCTCCCTCTCTCGTTTCATCACCTTTCTGCTTTTCTTATCTGTTTTGTTTGGGTTTGACAGCAGCCAAATGGTGAGGCACCGCCGGCCTGACAGAGAGTTTTATTGATTTAACAACTAGCAGATTTCGGCAAAGACAACTAAAACACAAAATGGAAGGGCCAGACCGAGATGCCAAAGTTTGAGAATAAATTATATGACGCTGAGCCTACTCTGCTAAAACACAGATATGCATGTGATTACATTTGATTTGTTATTATTCCCCAAATCAAATTAAACAGAATAGTGTGTGTCACCTCCAGCCTTAACATTATTTTGAGACAGTACAGAGTGAAAAGGAACACAGTCATCCTAGACTCATTAATCATAACACTGTCTAAACCCCTGTGTCTCTGTCTGTCTGTCTCTCTGTCTGTCTATCCACTCTCCAACAAGACTACACACATCTGGAAACTCCCTAACGTGAGACGAAACTAGGGTTGACTTTGTTTGGTAACAGTTAAAGCTTCCCTGTTACAAGTCCACAGACATGCAGTTGCCATGTTACTGATAGTGCTATTGATACTGTAGTTTCGTTGCTCATAATATAGATGAACTATCCACTAACCACTTTCTTTAAAACAATGTAGATCTTCCGTGGTGTTAATGATGTTTAGTGTGTGTGTGTGGTGCCCAGAAATGGAGTGGCGTTTAGTGTGTGTGTTGCGGTGACATGGTGTGGCTTGATCCCGGCCGTTTGTGACAGCACAGGCCTCGGACACATCCTGGCCGCAGCACCACCTGTCCCCTTGATGGCGAGGCGTCCCGCAGCAGAAGTGACAGGCGCCTTTACGCCCGTGCAGATGGCCCTGCTTACAGCCATCACCCGCTCGGCAAGCTAAACCACCGGGGACGGCACGCCAAACCCCTCCCCTCGCTCCCGTCTCTCCTCATATGTGTGTCTAGGTCTAGGACACATTGAGGAGGCGTGATTTGGTCACCAGTCGGATTTTGAGTCGTTGTGTTCGATCGGCTTTCATGAATGGCTGAACTGATAAAGCTGTTCTATTTATGTTTAGTTTTTTAAAATGTGTTGGCGTTGTTATCTGCTTGCGATTTAATCACTGTGTCAAAATATGTAGATTTTATGTTTTGTAATTCTCTACCTAGGCCTAATTTTTAGATATGTTTCATCATAAGATCCCATATTCATGGTTTCTGAAGCCTTCCACTTTCCAACCTGTGATTTTACAGATGTTTTATGCCGTTCTTTTGTCTGCAGGCTTTGATTTCCCTCTCTTTGTTGTTTCCATGACAACATGAGGGGATAAGCATTGATTGACAGCTATCGTAAAAGGGTTTCCTTCACGTCTTGTCGTTCACCATTCCCTGCCCCTCCCCTCCCTGCCTCGGCCTGTATTTTGTCATTCACTCACAGATATTTTTCTTCCGTTCCATTCTCCCTTTCATTCCGTAGATTTGTGGAGCTGCCAAAATGCCGTTTTTGGCACCGATGATGTGGACATAGTTATTCACATGGGTAATTCACATGGGTTCACTGGAACCAATCAGAGGCTAGTGATGACTGAATAGCCATTTTACTGTATGATTTCATAGTCCTCTTTCTTTTCAAGCACAGGTTGGCCGTTGGTGAGGGGAAGGCTGGCATAATAACGGGGAAACGTCTTACAGTTAGAGTTTGTACAGTATATAGCTAATGCTAATCTGCTGTTTTAGGGATTTTCTGAGTTTTAGGAACTGTCTCAGCTTCTGTCTGTCAGTGGGATTGAAACACAGCCAGGTTCTCCTGTGCTGCGCTCGTTTCCCTCCAAATCCTGTCAGGAATCAAGAGAATGAGGAGAATACAGTATGTGGCTCGTTTTGGAGAGAAGGGCATATCAGTTACAGACAAAAAATACAAACCTATAGACAACGTTAGGGCCTTTTATGTCGAAAGCTACCGTGTTAAAACAAACATGTATGAGAACATGCGAATAGCATACACCAATGCGGGCACACACACACAAACACACACACACTTCTGTATGCAGCTGCTCGCCTTTTTTCCCTCCCATCTCCTCTCAGGCAGCAGTAAATGGTGCCAGTGTACATATATCAGGTATTATGTCCACTTAGATTATGATATGACAGGTTAGCGTGCTGTTTGAAGCTGACAGCACATCTGTTTCATCAGGAGAGACTGTTACTGGCATCTAGGACACACATCTCACCATGGAGGAAGGAGATAAAGGGAGAACTGAGGGGGCCGTCTTTTCTGTCTCCCTCCCTCGCTTCGTCTCTCTCCCTTCCCTCCACCTCTTTTTACTCTCTCTTTCTCTCCCCACACCTCTCCCTGGCTCTCTTGCTCGCCAGCTCTCCCCTGCTTCCTGTCTCTCCTATGTTTCTACTTGCTCGCAATATTTCCCTTACTCTTTCCCTTACTCTCTCTCCCTTGCTCTCTCTCTCTCTCGTACCTGTTACATTATGTTTAAATTTTTTCTCCACTCTATCCTGTGCATTCTTTAATTTCATCCCCTGTGTTTTTTTATGATTAGTTGTTTACACACTGTATGTGTCAAGGACAATAATACAGAACACCATGTATTGTATGACCCATATCCACTTCCACCTCTCATTAAGCTGTCAAACATAACAGAGAAAGTCAAGGAGTGTCACTCCCCTATTTGACATTGTAGAGATGACTTGACAGTTCTAGTTTTTTATTACTGTCTGGTATTTAATATAATTGTATTTATTAACTCAGTGAGAGTGGCCTTTGGTACATGAGTGTGGGTGAAGGAGATGCTGCAACATCCCAGAATTAGTGTTTTGTTTCCCTCCCTCCTGATCGGTTGCGTAAGCTCACCATGTGAATTACTAAATAAAATGAAGTTCACTGTGTGTGTGTAAATGATTGGGTGTAGAGATAAGCCATGGGGGAGAAGGAGAGGAGGAGAGTCAAGCAGCTGGCTAACAAGGCCAAGCAGTTAGTGATATCCTAGGGAACAGGAGGTATGGACAATGAAATAGGGAGTAAAGAAGGAAAATGTCAGGATTTATGTGTCTTTTTTTCTCTAGGAAACTAGATTTTTTCACCACTGACACTCAAAGACGCACGCACGCACACAGATAAAAGCCCTTATTTCCTGCCACAGATTATTCATCACAATGTTTTGTCAGTGGTCCTGTTAGTGCATTGTAAATCTTTTATTTCACTTTGCTGACCTCCTTTTTCCCTTTTCTCTATCTCTCTCTCTTCCAGCTTACTCACCAGAGGACGAGTTTAAGGCAGGAGCAGTCGATGAGGAACACCTGCAGGATGACGGGCTGTCACTGAATGGGGAGGACACTGCGTACCTTTGCAACGAGGAAGAGGATGGAGGCCAGCCGCCCAGCTACCGGGCCTCTCCGCTCAGCAACGGCACCAACCCAGATGCTGGCTACGGCTCCCCGCTCAGCGATGCCAGCGACCGGCTCACAGACTTCAAGAGCACCTCCTCCAGGGATGGCCATGAGAGGGAGGAAGCCCCCCTCCCCTCTGGCCCGAACAATGGCCTCTCCCTGAGGGACAGCCTGGCTCAGATGAAAGCTGTCTATGCAAACCTGATCTCAGATGCCTCCTGGTCCAGCATTGCCATGGACATCATGAAAGCCACGCCGGCTACTGTTGGCGCCATCCCAACCGCCACCAACCCCACCACTACCACCACACACAACAACAACCACAAGGAGAACAGCAACTCTAGCAGCCACCACCACAATGGGAGAAGAAGTACCGCCACCGCCAACCACCACACAAGCAGTGGCAGTGGCAGCTCTAATGGCACCGCAGCTACCTCCATCAGTAGCAACAGTGGCACCAGCAGTGGCGGTGGTGGCAGCTGTGGTGGTGGTGCTAGTAACGGTGGGGCTGTGGCCTATGACTGGCACCAGGCAGCCTTGGCTAAGACCCTCCAGCATACCCCTTACCAACTGCTGCCTGAGCCCAGCCTGTTCAGCACGGTGCAGCTCTACCGCCAGAACAACAAGCTCTATGGCTCAGTCTTCACCGGCGCCAGCAAGTTCCGCTGCAAAGACTGCAGCGGCGCCTACGACACGCTGGTGGGGCTCACGGTCCACATGAACGAGTCGGGCCACTACCGCGACGACAACAAGGACAGGGAGGAAGAGCGGGGCAAGCGCTGGTCCAAGCCCCGCAAGCGCTCCCTGATGGAGATGGAGGGCAAAGAGGACGCTCAGAAGGTGCTCAAGTGCATGTACTGCGGCCACTCCTTTGAGTCTCTGCAGGACCTGAGCGTCCACATGATCAAGACCAAGCATTACCAGAAAGTGCCTCTCAAAGAACCGGTGCCAGCCCTGGCCACTAAACTGATGCCCTCTGCCAAAAAACGAGCCCTCCAGGATGCCCTGGTATCCCCATGCTCCCCAGACTCTGTCCATGGTAGCGGTGGCCACATGCCCCAAGTGGACGTTGGGAAAGACCCCAAGTCCACGACAAACCCCTATGTCACACCCAACAACCGCTACGGCTATCAGAACGGTGCCAGCTACACTTGGCAGTTCGAGGCTCGCAAGGCCCAGATCCTGAAGTGCATGGAGTGCGGGAGCTCCCACGATACACTGCAGCAGCTGACTGCCCACATGATGGTCACGGGCCACTTCCTCAAGGTCACTAACTCCGCCTCAAAAAAGGGCAAGCAGCTAGTGTTTGACCCAGTGGTGGAGGAGAAGATCCAATCCATCCCTCTGCCACCCACCACCACCAGGCTTCCCGTCCCCAGTGTCAAATCTCAGCCTATCTCCCCTGCACTCTCCTGCGTCTCTGATGAAAAGAGAGAACCGGAAAACGAGAGGATGGAGGCGAGCGAACCCAGGGAGAAAAAGATCAAAGAGGAGATGGAAGAGCCAGGTGAGAAGACTGAGGTGAACGCTGGGTCGTATAAGTATCTGACAGAGGAGGACCTGGAGGAGGCTCCTAAAGGAGGTTTGGACATCCTCAAGTCCCTGGAGAACACTGTGTCCAGTGCCATCAGCAAGGCCCAGACAGGCACACCTCAGTGGGGTGGTGGCTACCCCAGCATCCATGCTGCTTACCAGCTCCAGGGCCACATGAAGCATGCAGCACTGCACTCCTCGGTCCAGAGCGTGCAGATCCAGCCGGTGTTCAACAGCGGGCTCCGCGGCCTGGTGACCCAGGACTCAGGCTCAGTGATCCACTCCCCCAGGAGCCCTGCATCTCCGCCCTCTCTCAGGAGCAACGTTACTGCCATGGAAGAGCTGGTGGAGAAGGTCACAGGGAAAGCTGTTGCTGCTGCTGTGAAGAAAGAGAAAGAGGAGAAGATGGTCAGCTTGGACCGCCACAGGCATTCATCCTCCGTCAAGTCGCCATCTCCTATACTGAAAGAGCAGAGGGACCACCACTTAGCGCCCAATGACCTCACCGTCAGGAAGCCCCTCGTGAGGAACAGCAGCCCTGGAAATGTGGAGTCGGAGCTGATCTGCAAGAAGGAGCCCAAAGAGAGCCTGGTAGACAACCTCCACAGCCATTCAAAGAACGGCCCAGAGACTCGCCAGTCACCCATTAACAACGGCACCAACAGCATGGGCATCATCACCGATCACTCACCAGAGAGGCCTTTCATCAACCCCCTCAGCGCACTTCAGTCAATCATGAACACCCACCTGGGCAAGGCCTCCAAGCCCGTCAGCCCCGCGGGCGACCCGCTGGCCATGCTCTACAAGATCAGCAACAGCATGATGGAGAAACCGGCCTTCAACCAGACTCAGGTCAAGCAAGCCGAGCCCATCAATCGCTACTACCAGTACGAAAGCAACGACCAGCCTATGGACCTGAGGAAGTCCAAAAACAGCAACAGCAACAACAACAGCAACAACAACAGCAACAGCAGCAGCAGCACTGTCATCAACAGCAACAGCAGCATAAATGGTAACAAACCCATCACATCCAGCCTGTCTCTGTCTGACATTTCTTCACCTCTGAGAGAGAATGCTTTGATGGACATCTCAGACATGGTGAAGAACCTAACAGGCAGGCTGACGCCCAAGTCCTCCACCCCGTCATCCATCTCAGAGAAGTCGGACGCAGATGGCAGTGCGTTCGAGGATGCTCTGGAGGACCTCTCCCCGGTCCAGAAAAGGAAAGGGCGGCAGTCCAACTGGAATCCCCAGCACCTCCTCATCCTCCAGGCTCAGTTCTGCTCTAGCCTGCGGGAGTCCCCGGAGGGCCGCTACGCCATGACGGACCTCGGCCCCCAAGAGCGGGTCCACATCTGCAAGTTCACGGGCCTCTCCATGACCACCATCTCTCACTGGCTGGCCAACGTCAAGTACCAGCTCCGGCGGACTGGCGGGACCAAGTTCCTGAAGAACATGGACTCCTGCCAGCCTGTGTTCCTCTGCGGTGACTGTGCCTCCCAGTTCAGGACTGCGTCCGCCTACATCGGCCACCTGGAGTCTCACCTGGGCTTCAGCTTGAAGGACCTGTCCAAGCTGTCCAATGAGCACCTACGGGAGCAGCAGGCTGCCTCCAAGGTGATCACAGACAAAATGACTTTTGGCAGCACCCTGGCATCCCTGACCGCGCCAGACGACGACACTGGTTCAGTTTACCAGTGCAGGCTTTGCAATCGGACATTCGTCAGCAAGCACGCGGTCAAACTGCACCTCAGCAAGACCCACGGCAAGTCACCAGAGGATCACCTGGTGTTTGTCACTGCTCTTGAGAAGCTGGAGAAGTAGTAGAGGGGACTGGAGCTGAGGGAAGAGACAGATAAACAGACAGAAAGACAGCTGTGTAACTGACCAGAATTTCATTGCACTAAAATAACATTGTTCACAGTTACTGCACTGGGCCGAACTGAGCCGCCAGAAATCAGTCTTATTTTTTGTTATGATACTGCCTGACTGGACCATGTCTTTTTATTTTTGTTATTTTTTTGGCCAAGCTTTTTTAACACTTATTTTGTAATGTATTTATATGCTATTTGTCTGATCTGTGCATGTATTTTAGTGAACCAAGGTTAAACACAAGTTTTCTTTCATATTTTCATGACAGAAAAAACTACTACTGTTTCAATGGTGACTAAAGTGGTGACCGGTATATGAATTAGGGGGAAAAGAAAACTGTACAATACTTGATATGAAGAAGGTGAAAATTCATTGTACACACCAAAAGAATGGAAGAACCCCTTGAAAGACTGAAGTAGCACCTTATAGACGTTTAACATTTTATTTGTAAAGAGAACATGTTTTAAGATATTCTGCATTTGTCAAAATCTGTTTAATTGGAAAGATAAATTATTTCTTCTCTCGGTTCTTGTCACACTGCAACATATTTGATAATGAATGGCCTGCTCAGAAATCTGTCAGTGTATTATAAAAAATAAACAGATCATGTAAACATTCGAAGTAATTGAAATGCTGAAATGCTGCTTCCGGTTACATATCAATCAGTGAAAATGAATGGCCGTACAGTATGCAAGTTTGCTCCAAATTTTTTTTTTTTAATGTGAAGTATCACTTATAGTAATTTTCCAATTGTATGGTTTGTTACAAGTTCCTCTTTTTAAATTTTGCCGCTTTGAATTCAACCATAAAAAGAACTGTCCTTTACATGTAAATGACTCGCAGTGAAATGTCAAGCTCCATAAGGCATATCTTGCCATTTGCAACAGCTCAACATTATTTGTACTTAAAGGTGTGTGCATTCTTTAACTTTTATATAATCATTTTATATAAAAAATAATAATAATAATAATAAAAAAATGTGTGTATATAGATATATACTGTAGATCCACAAAAATGTCATTTTTTATAAAATATGAATTTAGCTTCTTTGGCTTGGTTTACAGAAATGATTTTAATTATACTTGCATCCAATTTGATGCATGATATGGTGTGAAAAAAGAATTAAGCGATGCACAATGACTATACATTTCAATGTTTTATCAATGATATTGTAAAAAAAAATATTTCTAGCACCGATTAGTTTGTTTCATTTAGTTTTTTCTCAATTGTAAAATAAATCTCAAAGCAGTTCTTGTTAACATTCATGCATTTGTGATTGTGTGTTCTTTTTGCGTGTAAGTACATAGACACAGTGAAAAGACTGGAGCTACCTTCGATAGTTCTCTGTGGTTACTATATTCTGGTGAAGAAAATAAATAACACACTTATAGGTGCTCAGATGAAATACTGTAACTACATACTCACCTTGCACAACGTTCTGTGTTTACAAGGTTATATAAGGTGCAACATTATATTATAACATATCACATAAAATGATATATTACGTGTACAGTACACACAAAATAACATTCGCTTTCTTTCTTCATTGATACACATAAAAATGTCTAAAAAAACGATAAAAGTCTATTAAAAAAACTAGTGTCATACCACGGACTGATGACTGAGCATCATCATATAATGATGATAATAAGCCGTAAGGGTGTTTATTGTGCTGTGAGCCCCATGCTAGGCTTGTGACTGGCCTTTGGAGTGCCTGCACTGAAAGAATCAGTGTTGTCTTCATGATGGGAATGAATGTGCTTGTGCCTGTCTTCCTGGAAATGAGTCAGATGGGTGTCTGTTCCATTTGATCCAGACTGCTGACTGTCGACACTGAGCAACTCAATAAATAACACAATTAAGATGTTACGCAATGAGTATTTTGGACTGAAACTATACTATTGTATGAGTTTCTCTTGATAATGTCACACAGCCAACTCTTACAAGAGTTAATGCAATAGATCAGGGACAGAAAGATTAATCATAGTATCAACCCACTGGGCACACAGTGGTTGAATCAATGTTGTTTCCATGTAATTTAAATGAAATTACGTTGAACCAACGTGGAATAGATGTTTAATTGACATCTGTGCCCAGTGGGAAGTGACCTTTGTTTGAGCTTTGCTGTAGTTTAACAGTCTCCTCTAGCAGCTGTAGAGAAACGGCACCATCAAGAATTTGATCTCTCATCTCTCCCTCAGGTCTCAGATTTCAGACTGGGTACTAACTAGACTTTGTATCAGCAGAGAGGTACAACAGTATTATGACTTACATTCTCATGACGTGTTGTATTGGCAGAGTGTGCTCTGCCTATCACTGTCACGCACACACACACACACACACACACACACACACACACACACACACACACACAAATAAGTAGAGTCTTTGTGAAAATTATACACCTTTTTGATCCAGCTGTACCTTAGTATGTGCTACATGGATTCGGTGACAAAGGAAACACAGAGAGTGAAGATTAGGATGCAGTTTTCCTGGAAGGGGTTTTGGGGAGTTGGGTTATAAAACAAACAGAGCAGATAAACAAGGAACACTTTGAAGAGATACCGTTCAATGCACACAATAAATAAAAAAGGAAAAACCTTGTAGGTTTGTCAGTTTAATACCTTACAGCAAAACCTGTAATTTTGCTCTGCCGTCAGATCGCTGTCTGTTGAGCAGATAGAGACTCTCTCCCTGCTTTGTTAGAGATCAGCACACTGTTTCCTGTGCATATTCTATGTAAATTACATGCGATAATCGCAGCGCAGGGCACAATGCTGGTTCCCGCGGTGCAAACGGAAACCGAGGGTAGATAAACACAGTCTGGGCAGATTTGCATAGCTTTTGTGTTTTCGGCGCGCAGAAACATGCGCCCTGAGGATTCGTAGGGATTTCCTCGAGGTTTTGTATTAGTAAATGCCGACTTCCTCCCAGGGATCAGTCCATTATGTACAGGAGCAGCAGACATAAGTGGGTGTAGAGAAGGGGCACAGACAGAATAACTAAATATTACCTGGGCTTGTAACATTATGTGGAGGTGAACATATCAACTTCTCTGCTGCTCCTACTGTAACAAAATATGAAAGAAGAACAATCGCTACAAATAAGAACCTACTGTAGCCTATATAGTATAGGGAAATGTTCCCTAAATGTAAAGGTGTATGTAACATTAGTCACTCCTGAGCTCTATCAGATCTCAAGAGTTCAAATACATGAGGAAGTGTGTGTGTTGCCATGTTTCCATATCCTGTATGACTCTGCATCTGATCCCTCACAGGAGCATTAAATCCCCTTCAAGGTGTATTATAAAACTAAGCTCTGCCTCTGGGTTTGTATTCTGCACATTGCGTACACACACACGCACACACGCACAAACACACACACGCATGCACGAACACACACACAAATGCACAAACACACACACACTCACAGGCACACACGCACACACACACACACACACACACACACACACACACACACACACACACACACCTCTATGCCTACAGTTGTATGATAAGAAAACAAGTGCCTTTTTGGTCCGTGTGTCTATAGACTCTTACCGGTGAATATGTTACCGGTTACCGGCAGGCAGATAGATCAGAGTTACTCCCCCTTAAACAAAGACAAGCAGCAGCAGAAGATCCCACCACTGGGCGCTTAAAGCCTTGAACTCCAACGTACTCTTTAATACCCCCTCAAAATACCACAAACCCAGCAAAACAATGCCTGACAGTATAAGCAGAACAAAACTAACACAGACAAAAGGCGACTTTGTACCACATCTGAAATGAACACGGGGACAATCTGTTTGTCTCCTGATATGAGCAGCTATTGTCAACGTTGTATTTGGTAGTTATCGACGTGTGTTTGTGTAACTAGAAAGATGGCTAAACAATTATGTTTCCTTTTCTCAATCCATTGCCAAATTCTATGTTGATCTGACATTTGCTTCACCTGCTTCAATTTGAATACAGCGCACCACAGAAATAGTTGTACATTTCACTCTCTAGTTGAGTTTCCATGCAGAGCCATTGTTTTCTGTGCTGCTGATCAGTCTTCTGTATCATTGATTCACCCTGAACACTCTCCCTGGTGTTTCATGGTGTTGTAACTCAATGGAGTCCGTCATGTTGCAGTCACACTGCTTCCTTCAGCTGGATGTAATTGATATCTGCAGGTTGCCACTGAGGCGCCCTTGTAAAATGCCATATTAGTGTCAGAAATAGTGCAGTTGTTTTAGATGGCCGGCCAGGGGCCTTTTATCAAAGCAAGGTTATGTTGGCGTAGGAGGGAGATGTGACAAAGTTGTCTTTGCAGAATGATGGTGGCTGACACATGCAGCTATAACGGATGTTGGAGATAATCTTTGTCTGCCATGTCTTTAGTTATGATCTCTTAGCCTGCCTGGATGAGGACTGCAGGTGAGTACCGCCAAGCCCCTTCATCCATCACATACCCAGACAAAATGCTGAAGATGAAATGTTTCTCCATCTTGGGGATGAGGTATGTGGTTTTATTAAACATCCTCCCCTCCTCTAACATCTCTCCATACTGCCTGACTGCAGGTTACTTTCTCATAAGGGAAGTTGTTGTGTTGTTTTTTTATTACAGTCTTTCTCAATCGCGTACAAGCAATTTTTGGATCTGTGTTGAAACGTAGTGTATCTATAGCAGAACAGTAAATGATCAAATGCTCAAATCATTTGATCATGTTCTTGCCTTAGACAACCTTTTGCAATACTTTAAATACAAATGTAATCTGTGAATACAAAATTCACTGTTACGTGTTTTGTTCACAGAATATTTACACATTGTTTTTCATCAGAAGAGAAATGTGTGCAATTGTGTTCACTGTTTCTGGCAATCAGCAAATACTACTGCACAGAATTCTAAATCACCCCATCAGTGTCATACAGTGGTGGTCGGTGCCGTTTATTAAGATGAGGGAGGACAATCTTTTTTTTAATGAGCATGGCCTTATTTCTATTACAGCGTGTTGGATGACTGTCATTCATATTCCATTCACCCAGCTCAATGTAACATCGATAGGTTTAGGCTACTAGATAATACTCGAATTTCCCCTATACCCATCATGAGGTTGCTACAACCTAACCTATGAATTAAAGTTTACAACGTAGGTGCACAGGTCGAGAGAAATTTGAGTAATCAAGGTGACAGACATTGACATGTTCAGTACCGCCTTGCACACTCTTGCCTGCATCTAGCTAGCTGATCTAGGGTGTAATCATTAGTCCAACAGTTGAAAACAAGAGTTTCTATTGGACAAATTCAGCTACACTATATATACACAAAAGTATGTGGACACCTCTTCAAATTAGTGGATTCAGCTATTTCAGCCACACCTGTTGCTGACAGGTGTTTAAAATTGAGCACATCGCCATGCAATCTCCATAGACAAACATTGGCAGTAGAATGGCCTTACTGAAGAGCTCAGTGACTTTCAACGTGGCACTGTCATGGGATGCTACCTTTCCAACAAGTCAGTTCGTCAAATTTCTGCCCTGCTAGAGCTGCCCCGGTCAACTGTAAGTACTGTTGTGAAGTAAAAAGTCTACGACCAACAATGGCTCAGCCGCGAGGTGGTAGGCCACACAAACTCACAGAACAGGACCGCCGAGTGCTGAAGAGCATAATGCGTAAAAATCTTCTGGAAGCAACGTCAGCAGTTGAACTGTTCGTCGTCAGCTTCATGAAATGGGTTTCCATGGCCGAGCAGCCGCACACAAGCCTTAGATCACCATGCGCAATGCCAAGCGTCCGCTGGAGTGGTGTAAAGCTCGCTGCCATTGGACTCTGGAGCAGTGGAAACGCGTTCTCTGGAATTATGAATCATGCTTCACCATGCCAGGAGAACGGATGCCAGGAGAACGTTACCTGCCCCAATGCAGGTAACGTTGTGACATGATGATCGATGCTTGTCTGCGGATTGACCAATACAAATATTCTCGCTCTTATCCATAATAATCTCATCATGTAGACTAGCCTCCCAGCACAGCCTACCCGTACTGTATCAGCGAGCTGTTGGCTAGAGCGCACGTGCCAAGACCAGAGTAGGCACATTTGCTATTCATCGGCAGAGTTGAAAATGTAATGGGAAACACATTGATTTTTTTTTTGTATTCAGTACATGACAACTTAAGCGAAAAGGTACATTTTGTGTGCACTATGTATTTATCAGCAACAGCTCCGTTGCGTGGAAACACCACTGGTGGGAAATGTGCATATTTTCTTTATGCAGATTTTTGAATATTCGCATGTAAATCTGTTGCCAATTGGATGGAAACCTAGCTTGTGACTAAAATCTGACTAGTAAATGGACTGGCCAATAGTTTTTTGGAGAGAGGAGAGATTGAGAGCTTTTCAGTGACAAGCACAAATAATATTAGCAGTACAAATGTGCAGCGCAGTTGTGTTCAGCAGTGGAAGGACTCGCCACACCCGTCACATACAGCCTACATCAGCTGGTGAGCTGCGGGGAGCAAGAGATGAGCGTGGGCAGGCAGAAAGGCACCGCTCCAGCTCCACCTCCGATTGTACTCATTGCACAGGCGACTCTCTTGCTTCCCTGTAGCTAACCAGTCACCACCAGCCTTCTAGTTAGCTACCCTTTGCGCAGGC
The DNA here is from genome assembly GCF_964263955.1 of Coregonus lavaretus. Lineage (NCBI taxonomy): Eukaryota > Metazoa > Chordata > Actinopteri > Salmoniformes > Salmonidae > Coregonus > Coregonus lavaretus. The sequence continues at coordinate 26,487 of NW_028156761.1, forward strand.
GACTCTCTTGCTTCCCTGTAGCTAACCAGTCACCACCAGCCTTCTAGTTAGCTACCCTTTGCGCAGGCGACTCTCTTGCTTTCCTGTAGCTAACCAGTCACCACCAGCCTTCTAGTTAGCTACCCTTTGCGCAGGCGACTCTCTTGCTTCCCTGTAGCTAACCAGTCACCACCAGCCTTCTAGTTAGCTACCCTTTGCGCAGGCGACTCTCTTGCTTCCCTGTAGCTAACCAGTCACCACCAGCCTTCTAGTTAGCTACCCTTTGCGCAGGCGACTCTCTTGCTTCCCTGTAGCTAACTAGTCACCACCAGCCTTCTAGTTAGCTACCCTTTGCGCAGGCAACTCTCTTGCTTCCCTGTAGCTAACCAGTCACCACCAGCCTTCTAGTTAGCTACCCTTTGCGCAGGCGACTCTCTTGCTTCCCTGTAGCTAACTAGTCACCACCAGCCTTCTAGTTAGCTACCCTTTGCGCAGGCGACTCTCTTGCTTCCCTGTAGCTAACCAGTCACCACCAGCCTTCTAGTTAGCTACCCTTTGCGCAGGCGACTCTCTTGCTTCCCTGTAGCTAACCAGTCACCACCAGCCTTCTAGTTAGCTACCCTTTGCGCAGGCGACTCTCTTGCTTCCCTGTAGCTAACCAGTCACCACCAGCCTTCTAGTTAGCTACCCTTTGCGCAGGCAACTCTCTTGCTTCCCTGTAGCTAACTAGTCACCACCAGCCTTCTAGTTAGCTACCCTTTGCGCAGGCAACTCTCTTGCTTCCCTGTAGCTAACCAGTCACCACCAGCCTTCTGCAGTAGTGAACTACCCATTGCCTGGATAAGAAACACAAGCTGCTTGACGATATAAAAAACAATAGCAGCATTGAGTGTAACAGTAAAACAACAGTCTAGCTCTGTTTTTCTCTCATTTTTTTTACATTTACATTTTAGTCATTTAGCAGACGCTCTTATCCAGAGCGACTTACAGTTAGTGAATACATATATATATATTTTTTTTATACTGGCCCCCCGTGGGAATCGAACCCACAACCCTGGCGTTGCAAACGCCATGCTCTATCAACTGAGCTACATCCCTGAGTATAAAAAGTAGGCTGTCTTTGAATTTGTAGTCCTCCCACTTTCCCCAATGCATTTCATAGCCAGGTTGTAGCCAACCTAGTCAATTCTCCCTCTTTTTCTCAGAGAAAATGGCTTGATTCTAACCCTTAGTTCAAATGATGTGACCCATAACACCAGTGCTACATTTTTTTCTTTCTATGGCTAACAACCTGGGGTGCATTCAGCAGGATGCAACGTTTTGGAACGTTCAGATAGAAATATGCTAGGTAGAACAAACATGCCTCTCTGACATGTTGAATAAGGAATAACGTTGGCTCTATTCATGGAATTTCTATCAGCAATGTTTGAGAACATTTTGCAACTGAACGTGGCCTTTGTAACATTACCAGTAGCCTATATGCAAACATTTGGTGGCACAGAAATAATGGAAAGGGGATAGCAAACAATTTATTGATTCAATTCCTCTTGCAACTACACTATATCTGACTAGGTGAATCAATTTATTTTGAGCTAACGTGGACCCATTGACTCAGACTTGGGCACTTGGACCAGGACTCGACCATTGGTGACTCGGACTTGGACTCGAACTTAAGCCAGGGGACTTAGGACTCGATTCGGACTGGAGGTTTAGTGACTCGACTACATCACTGGGCGAAACAGTCATTAGCTCCCGTTCAAAGTCATTAGCCCCTGTTCTACTTTTGGACGCCAATGTGGCTGCGGCGTCTGTGGAACGTTGATAGCAATGGCAATGACGCAACCGAGTGACGGAGGTCCAACCCATACTACTTTGCCAACACTTTGCAGCACCATCTGGTGATCGTGCTACTCTCTCTCTCTCTCTCTCTCTCTCTCTCTCTCTCTCTCTCTCTCTCTCTCTCTCTCTCTCTCTCTCTCTCTCTCTCTCTCTGTGCTTGTGTGTGTCTTGTTTGTTTTGTATTTAATGTGCAGTATCTATGTATTCTGAATTAGGAATTTACATGGCCAGATAATTATTCTATATATTCTTCTGTATGTTTGTCATGTTTCTGCTGTTGGGAAGAGAATAGGGTGTTATGCAGAAAAATGTGTTGGTAGGACAAAGCTATGTATGTTTGGAAGTCAGTGATTTATGTTTACTATAGGTTAATGAGGCAATACAAATGTGATGTGACTAAAATGTGACTAAAATGAAAGGGCATTTAGTTTACTAAAATGCCCCACTGTTTTCGTCATTTTGACAATAACTAGACTAAATCATTATTCAAATTACAAAAATGTGACTAAGACCTAATGATATTTTACTCATAATCACTAAGACTAGACTAAATCTAAAAAGAGATGCAGAGAATAAACTTTGGTTACTTCTAAGTCATCTCTAACATTGTGACCTTCCCATTATAGAGCCATGTATTGATCTACTGGGATTTTTACAAGAACGACTAACTTTCTGTTTTGTCTGCTTGGACTCAAGAGATAAGTGTGATGGGAAAATATACCCCGGCAATACAAAATACACGTAGCTCAACTGAGCTACTCTCTCCTCACATTAAACAGTCACCCACAAGGACAAGGGGGCAGAGGGAACACTTATACAGGTACTGATGAGGGGATATGAACCAGGTGTGTGTGATAAACAAGACAAAACAAATGGAATGATGAGATTTGATGCGGCAGTAGCTAGAAGGCCGGTGACGACGAACGCCGAAGCCTGCCCGAACAAGGAGAGGAGGCAGCTTCGGAGGAAGTCGTGACAATAAGTATGGTTGCATTAATATTTTTGCAGGCAGTCGTGTTCTTTTAATGACTGTATTTGCAATTTTGACGGTATAATATAGTTTTAATAAATTTATTTATGTTTTGAGAAGGCATCTACATTTTGAAAATGTATTTACTGTTTTGCGAAAGGCCACAACGTTTTGTGTCTTGTGGAGTCTAAAATCGACAACATCGTTCCAAAAAATGCTTGTACAGGAATGAGAAAAACTGTGATATGTCTTTCTTTCTTTAAATATAATTGCAATACAGAAGAAGATATTTATGTTTTCTTTTCCTTTTCAAATAATTTTGACAGTTTGATTTAGTTAAATGTGACCGACCGCCGCGATTCGTTCTTATGTAGCAACATTTGAAATAGTGTTTTTTACATTGGATAAAAGTAGAGACTCAGAGCTACAAAATGGTATATCATACTGCAGTTGAAAGTTGATAAACTTGTAACCCCACTTTTGAGAAAATGTTCCTTGAATATTTTGGTAGACCTACTGGAGAGCTCTTCTTTGTTGACACCTATTCTGCATCTTTCACACCCTCTTAAGCCTTAGCCCCACCCATCTCTTTAAGGATTCACATGTGAGGCCATGTGCTAAACAGAGTGAATAAGGTAGTGTAGTAAACAACCAAAGATTTCAAGACTAAAAGTGGTAAAAGTAGTAGCCTACAATGAGGAACTTTATCTAGTCCTTGGCCTATATCCTAATCGACTTTGAAAGTGTCTAGATACAAATATTGTATAACTATTTTATATTTATTAGATTATGCTTACCCAGACAAAACTATAACCACCCCCAGCCAAATCTAGCTAAGTGGAGGGGTCATAGTGTCACGCCCTGACATTGAGATCTCTAGTTGGATTGGTCAGGGTGTGAAATCTAATTTATATATTTCTATGTTGGCCAGGTGTGGTTCCCAATCAGAGGCAGCTGTCGGTCGTTGTCTCTGATTGGGGATCATACTTAGGCAGCCATGTTGCCTACCTTAGTTGTGGGATCTTGTTTCTGTTTGGCTTGTTTGATGTTCATGATGAACTTCACATTCTGTTGGATATTGTTATTTTGTAAGTGTTTATAAAAATAAACGACTATGTACGCATACCACGCTGCACCTTGGTCCGATCCTTTACACAACGAACGTGACAGAAGATCCCACCACCAACGGACCAAGCAGCATGGCCAGGAGGAGCAGACACCCTGGACACAGGTGGGAAAACATTCTGGACATGGGAGGAGATATTGGCTGGTAAGGGACCCTGGGTGAAGGAAGAAGCCCAGGCAGGAAAGGAAAAACGGCGACTCAAAAGGTCCCGATCACGAAGGAAGCCAGAGAGGCAGCCCCAAGAAAAATTTTTGGGGGGCACACAGGCTGGTTGACGGAGCAGCAGGAGGCCCTGGAAGGGCTGATTGTGGAGAGGGAGATAGCAATAGAAGAAGCCGCTATGATAGATGCCCTCCAAGACCTGCAGCTCAGTACTCTGAGAGAGGAGACCACCACCTTACAGGAGCTGTTAGTTAAGAGGGAGTAGGAGCTCTCCCTTCAGAAGGAGCGAGCCAACTCCCCGTACTCCCCGTACTCGCTTTGAGGAGCGTGTGACCGTGCAGGCACCAGGCTATGCGCCGGCTTTACGCACTGTGCCTTCACAGACCGGTACGGCCCGTGCCTGCTCCTTGCACCAAACCAGTGGTGCGTGTCTCCAGCCCGGTGCGCCCCGTACCTGCTCCTCGCACCAAACCAGTGGTGCGTGTCTCCAGTCCGGTACGGCCCGTACCTGCTCCTCGCACCAAACCAGTGGTGCGTGTCCCCAGCCTGGTACGGCCCGTGCCTGCTCCTCGCACCAAACCAGTGGTGCGTGTCTCCAGCCCGGTGCGTCCCGTACCTGCTCCTCGCACCAAACCAGTGGTGCGTGTCTCCAGTCCGGTACGGCCCGTGCCTGCTCCTCGCACCAAACCAGTGGTGCATGTCCAAATCCCAGTGCGTCCTGTGGCAGCACCCCACACTGGCACGAAGCCTCCAGTGATGATCCACGGCACGAAGCCTCCAGTGATGATCCATGGCACCAAGCCTCCAGTGATGATCCATGGCACAAAGCCTCCAGTGATGATCCATGGCCCGAAGCCTCCAGTGATGATCCATGGCCCGACGCCTCCAGTGATGATCCATGGCCCGAAGCCTCCAGGGATGATCCATGGCACGAAGCCTCCAGTGATGATCCATGGCCCAAAGCCTCCAGGGATGATCCATGGCACAAAGCCTCCAGTGATGATCCATGGCACGAAGCCTCCAGTGATGATCCATGGCACGAAGCCTCCAGTGATGATCCATGGCCCGAAGACTCCAGTGATGGTCCATGGCCCGGAGCCTCCTGCGACGGTCTGCAGTCCAGAGCCTCCAGCTCCGGTCAGCTGCTTTAATCCAGTGCCAGAGCAGTCCGCTCCACCGGAGCCTAGTCCAGCTCCGGTCAGCTGCTCCACTCCAGTGCCAAAGCAGTCTGATCCACCGGTGCCTCGTCCAGCTCCGGTCAGCTGCTCCACTCCAGTGCCAGAGCAGTCTGCTCCACCGGTGCCTAGTCCAGCTACAGTCAGCTGCTTCACTCCAGTGCCAGAACAGTCCACTCGCTCCACCGGTGCCTAGTCCAGCTCCGGTTATCTACTACCTACCAGAACCGGGGAAGTTCGCTTCACCGGTGCCCAGTCCGGGTCCGGTCGTCTACTCTTGCCCCTTGCCGGAGCCATCCGCTCCACCAGGGTCCAAGCCGGAGTCAGACATCAACCCCTCTCCAGGGTCAGGGTCTCCCACACCAGGGTCCAGACAGGACTTGGTGCATCGCGGGAGGACTGCTGGGCCGGGACCAGACGTCAGCCCCTCTCCAGGGTCGAGGGCTCCCACACCAGGGTCCAGACAGGACTTGGTGCATCGCGGGAGGACTGCTGGGCCTACCGGTGCATAGGGTCCAGACAGGGCTTGGTGCATTGTGGGAGGACTGAGAGGGGGAGCATCGCGCCGGGGTCCAGACCGGACCGGGCGTGCAAAGGGGAGGCAGGATGGGAGAAGAGTTTACTGCCTACGTCACGTCCGAAGCAGGAGCCGCCACCGAGGCTAGATGCCCACCCGGACCCTCCCCTAATGAGTCAGATTTTTGCGGCCGGAGTCCGCACCTTTGGGGGGGGTACTGTCACGCCCTGACATTGAGATCTCTAGTTGGGTTGGTCAGGGTGTGAAATCTAATTTATATATTTCTATGTTGGCCGGGTGTGGTTCCCAATCAGAGGCAGCTGTCGGTCGTTGTCTCTGATTGGGGATCATACTTAGGCAGCCATGTTGCCTACCTTAGTTGTGGGATCTTGTTTCTGTTTGGCTTGTTTGATGTTTAGCCTCTTGAACTTCACGTTCTGTTGGATTTTGTTATTTTGTCGGTGTTTATTAAAATAAACGACTATGTACACATACCACGCTGCACCTTGGTCAGATCCTTTACACAACGAACGTGACACATAGTGACATGTACACATGTTCATGAAATACAATAGATGGCCGTAATCACCCCTAGACACACCTAGCTAACTTGATGGGTCATGTAATCATTCTCTTGCAAGTGGAGTCTTTTGTTTATACATGTAGCTAGCTAGCAATGAACCATAATCCCAACCCATAGCTACAGTACAAACAGATTGTCATAGCTAGCCACCATGCAGGAAATGCTGGAGTATGAATCTGCAGGTAGCTAAAGCTAACCAACTAGGTTCAATGTTAGATAGCTAGCTAACATTAGGCTATTACTAGCAATGCCAATGGCTTTCTGAGATATTAATAATATTACTACACAGATCATACACGTAATGTTAGCTAGCAAGCCAGCAACATTAGCTAGCGAGCCAGCAAGCTAACGTTCACTAGCTAGCGAACAGTATGCTTTAACTTGCAATGAAAACGACTTTCTGACAAAATGAGAAACGTATGATATCTGAAAATGTAGCCAGACTCTTACCCGTATACATGGATGAACGCTTCACAGCAACGTGTCTTTTCCGTTTGGTTTGTAGCTAGCTACAGCTTGTTTGGCCCATTGTTGTGTCAAGTCACTCCGGTTCACACTGACCGTGTGCAGAAAGTAGTCCATCACAACTTTTTCCCAATGATCTTTGTCAATAGCGCCTGCTAAATTCTGGGCAGCATTGTTGTTGACAGCAGTAGCAACTATTTTGCAGATCTCCATGGCTAATGGTATATCCTTCAAAAAAGCTGTGGTAGCAAGGATTATCTACACATACTGAGCAGCTCATGTTATAGACAGAAGCGTGCTACATGGCAGACGAATCCAAACTCATCTCTCGGCATTTCCAGCCCAGCCATTATCTCAGTCAATCATGGCTAGCGGGAAGGTTCCTGTCTTTTTCCATGGCTAAACCAACTATGCTCGTAATTTAACAATTGTATTTGTATTTACAGATGGCATATAAGTTTGTTATTAAGGCACATGAAAGTTCACATGTTCCAGAAGGCATTTCTGCCCCCCAAAAAGTAGTGTGAAGTAGTAACGTGGGACATACACCTAGCTTCTTGAAACGGGTCACAAATAGAATAAATAACAAAATATAATTTCAGTGATCTATTTAGGATAATAATAGAAAGAGAAATAGATGTAGAGGATCTCCTCAATAGAGGTGCCAGGGGACACACTGTCAAAACCCAAATGTATAAAACATATACAGTAAATCTTTAATGATGCATTTCCCATTATCTGTTGTGGGTGTATGATTTAGTTATTGACCTCTTGAGAGGTCTCTGAATATGAGATGCACCATGTCCCTGTCGCTTCCTATTTTATATCAAAGAAGTCAATGTAGAAAATGACTCGAAACCAATTTGTGTTACAAAAATACTCTTGAGAAAACATGTTTGATATGCACAGAGACACTTATCCATCCATTCACTCTGCCACCCCGCGAATAGAGAAGTGCTCCAGGAATCACCACTGCTGCCGCTGCATCAGTGAGATATGATGCTGGTTGATTTTGATCATTGACATTTGCTTTTTTATGCATTCCGAAAACAACAGCCTTCCTTCCATTAAGGAATTATTCAAATGACCTTCAACAATGCATGTTTTCCTACAGTTTTGTTGTGGGAATATGAGAACGCATACTGACATCTCAATTACTTATGCAAGGCTCAGACTAGGCCCAGTGGAGGCAATCACCATGTGTGCAGTCCTCAGTCACTCCGAATCAAAGAGGAGCCCGGACAGACACACATAATTCAGACAAGTCAGACAGGATTTGCATACAAAGACAAAAAGCAAAAAATGAGAGACAGAGCATAAATAAAAAATGCAGCCATCTTGAGTGGGTGTGTACGCGTGCACATGCACGTGTGTCTGTGTGTACATGCGTCTGTGTGTGAGAGAGAAGGTTTGAATTGTTAAAAAAGTGCATAATGTGTCATGTTGTATATGTGGAGATCCTCAGCCATCACTAGTCCCTAGCTCACAGTGGACCAGACAGTCGTAGTCCGTCTTTATCCCCCAAAACAGAGGGTCCTTCCCCCCTGGAAGTGACACGTTGTCTAACGTGTGCTGATGGGGGTGGAGGGATCGGGTGGGGTGTGGAGGGGGGGGTTGGAAGAAGGGCAGGCGGGGGTGGAGGGATGCTACCCGGAGTCACGTCATTAGCGCGTTCGGAGGGAGACGCAGGGCCTCCCTGACACATGTCACGGACAGCAAGCCCAAGCCCAAGTATGAACCTGACACACTGCGCATAATTTATCCCATGACACGATCTGCATGCCGAGTTGTTGATCTGTTGTGTTTGGTTTGGACATGGGCGCTGGCAGGGAAGACAGAGGGGGTTATTATGCAGGTGGTGGTGGGGGGGAAGTGGGGGTGAGGTCGGTGGTGGAGGTTAGAGTGGAGGAGGTGGCAGGAGGGCATCTCGGTACTGTAGCTACACCATACTGAAGGGGAGACACATTTGTCATGTCCAGTGAAAAGCGACACAAACAAGCACAGCCACATATAATGTACACACACACACACACACAAATATATACACACACATGCACAGACACACACACACACGGGAATATACAGTCACCTTCAAAATTATTGACACCCTTGATAAAGATAAGCAAAAAACACTGTATAAAATAAATAATAGAAATGAGAAAATTATATTGTTTTATACTAATACAATTGCTCAGATATAGAGCTCTTGTTTAACAAGTAAAACAAAATTCTGAAAAAGATAGGTATCAAAATGATTGACACCCTAAAGATTCTTACAAATAAAATCAAACAAAATTAAATCTACATTAACATTCTACTTTTTAAAGTTATTCTCAGCTTAAGGAAATGTATTGTGGCCTTCCATGGCTTCCTGTTTCACTGGGGTATAAACATTTGGTAACGTGCATGTAAAATCAATTTGTCATCCATCACCATGGGGAAAGGCAAAGAACTCACAAAGGAAAGAGACAAATGGTTGTTGACCTACATCTATCAGGCAATGGGTACAAAACATTTGTTATATATATACACTACATGACCAAAGTATGTGAACACGTGCTCTTCGAACATCTCATTCCAAAATCATGGGCATTAAAATGGAGTTGGTCCTTCCTTTGCTGCTATAACAGCCTCCACTCTTCTGGGAAGGCTTTCCACTAGATGTTGGAACATTGCTGCGGGGACTTGCTTCCATTCAGCCACAAGAGCATTAGTGAGGTCAGGCACTGATGTTGGGCGATTAGGCTTGGCTCGCAGTCGGTGTTTCAATTAATCCCAAAGGTGTTCGATGAGGTAGAGGTCAGGGCTCTGTGCAGGCCAGTCAAGTTCTTCCACACCGAACTCTACAAACTATTTCTGATTGGACCTCGCTTTGTGCACAGGGGCATTGTCATGCTGAAACAGGAAAGGGCCTTCCCCAAACTGTTGCCACAAAGTTGGAAGCACAGAATCGTCTAGAATGTCATTGCATGCTGTAGCATTAAGATCTCCCTTCACTGGAACTAAGGGGCCTAGCCCGAACCATGAAAAACAGCCTCAAACCATTATTCCTCCTCCAACAAACTTTACAGTTGGCACTATGAATTAGGGCAGGTAGCGTTCTCCTGGTATCCGCCAAACCCAGATGAGTCGGTCAAGCTTTACACCACTCCAGCCAACGCTTTGCATTGCGCATGGTGATCTTAGGCCATGGAAACCCATTACATGAAGCTCCCGATGAACATTTATTGTGCTGACGTTGCTTCCAGAGGCAAATCGGAACTCGGTAGTGAGTGTTGCAACCGAGGACAGACTATTTTTGCGCGCTACGCGCTTCAGCACTAGGTGGTCCCATTCTGTGAGTTTGTGTGGCCTACCACTTCGCGGCTGAGCCGTTGTTGCTCCTAGACATTTCCACTTCACTATAACAGCACTTACAGTCAACCAGGGCAGCTCCAGCAGGGCAGAAATTGTACAAACTGGCTTGTTGGAAAGGTGGCATATTATGACGGTGCCACGTTGAAAGTCACTAAGCTCTTCAGTAAAGCCATTATACTGTTTGTCTATGGAGATTGCATGGCGGTGTGCTCGATTTTATACACTTGTCAGCAATGGGTGTGGCTGAAATAGCCGAATCCACTAATTTGAAGGGGTGTCCACATACTTTTGTATATATAGTGTACCACTTACTGTACCTCTATTAGAGCGATAATTAAAACGTTGAAAACATCTGGAACAGTGATAAATTAGCTTGGTAGAGGATGCATGTGTATCTTGTCCCCAAGCACAGTGAGGAAGATGGTTCTGTAGGCAACGAAAAGTCGAAGGGCCACAGTTGGAGAATTAATCTACAATTAGACGTCACCTCCCTGCCAATAGGCTCTTTGGAAGGGTTTCTGTGAACAAAGCCTTTATTGAGAGCAACTAACAAATGTAAACGCCTAGAGCTTGCTAAATGGCATTGGCACTTGGATTGGAGCCTGGTGGTATGACCATATGAAACTAGAGGTCTTTGGCCATGCACACCAGCGGTAGGTTTGGCATCGAGAAAAGGATGCATATGCAGAAAATAACCTCATACCTAATGTCAAATATGGTGGTGGATATTGGATGTTATGGGGCTGTTTTGCTTCCCTGGTCCTGGGGCATTGGGTCACTGGCGTCATGAACTCTACCCCGTACCAGGACATAGTAGACAAAAACCTGGTTTCCTAGGACTCTGAGGCTGAAACTTGGCCACAAGTGGATCTTCCAGCAAGACAGTGACCCCAAGCACCAACGTCTCCGTTTCAGCACCAACTGGTAGATTTAAAAATACTCTGATCTTGTAGATTATTTAGGCGAATTTTAGAGTTAGGAAAGTATGAATGAATAATAAAAAACTGGGTTGGAGAGCCTTTACGCACAAAATATATTGATGAAACAAAAATACAGTGGTTTGTTTCATCCTGAAAGTTGCCATATTCAAGTTCAATGCATGAGATATTGGAAGGTGGAAAAAAGTGTACAATAGGGGTTGAACAATAGTAATAGATCTACCCCAATCCTCACCAATCATGGAACTGTATGACAATGGTCCAGTCCTCGTGAACCACGTGCCAGGCCCCAGGTTTAAACTGCTACATGTGGTCTGAGTTCCATAATGATTCAAAAAGGCTGCATGTCCCAAGTTATTTCACAACGTTAGCCTAATATGATCCACTATTGCTAGCAACCCTCAGGAAATAAAGGCAAATGGAATGGAATGGAATGATGCAAAATGTTGGCTACAAAATGAAGGAAATGACACTAAAGTGACAGTTACAGTATAAATGTATGTGGGTATTACTGATGGTGGCTCCTGATAGTGGTTAATATTTAACATAATACAACATTTCAAATATAACAGAGAAAAGCCTGGGTCTCCAAATTTCATCCCTGCAAATTACGAGGGCCTACAATTAAAATTCGGAAGAACAGAAAAGCTATTTATAGCCTACAACATGTCATGTTTATATGACAGCAGGTTCGCTCAACCTTATTCATGCTTTCATCCTGCGTAAAGGTGGTGGAATTATGAAGGAATTAAATCAAGAATACGTTTTTCTGTAGACTCACCTCTGACACACCTTCATTTATAAAATCTCCACCCCAAACGAATAGTGGGTGAATAGCATGCTATTCTCATGCTTAAGTTCAAGGTCAGAATACGTGTAGAGAGAAAAGTGCATAAAAATGGAAGTTCCATTTACGCACGCTTAACTCGGTTCAGAATTCCCCCATAGAGCACTGCATTTCAATGGTCATCATCTGCTTTGAGTGCCTTCTGAATGTCTTGATATAAAATGAATACACCCCTTGCTGTAATAATACCTCAGACTATTCCATTCCATTCCTCTCCAATTCTATTTCACTCTATTTCACTCTATTTCATCTCTGCTCCAGTGACTGACTGAAGTGTTTATTCAGACATCACTGTGTGTTTGTACCCATTTTTCCATTATGGCTGCACTCAACAACCAACCCCCCCCCCCCCCCCCCCCAATTCCCCCCTCCCCACCATCTCGTTTACATGAATTATGCATATGAGCAGTCTCATTAGAGAAACCCCTCCCATGTCACACGGCTAATCCTTGTCGTTGCCCCAGTAACCAGATTAGAGGGAGTGGAGAGGGGCGGTAGGGTTAGATAGGGACCCCGGGGCCGGTTTGGTCAGACCCAGGCCCTGGATGTATAGAGATGTGGGGATGTGGGGGCCTCGAGGCCTATAATAGAAGGCCACAGTCCTAGCACCTGTCCACTGCTGTTAGCATGTTAGCATAGATAATAGCATCTAATAGGAAATGTGACCCTCCATTTGCTGGTATGCCCAACAGTATGGAGGGTATTTTGTAAGCCTAAGCACTTCAGTCTGTTTTAAGGCTTAACTATAATTTGCGGTCAATTCCATTTCAATGATAATAAGGACATTGTTTGGAATTGGATTTGGAATTTCAGTTTACTTCCTGAATTGACTGAATTGAAATGGGATTGACCCCAACCCTGGTAGGTACAGACTTAACATAAAGAAATAACTCACATTACCATGATGTTACAAACATAAAATAAACAGAAAGTACATTAAAACAGTGGCCACAGGTGGGCAGACGATGACACATTGGGAAAGTGAAGACTGCCTGACAGAAATGGTCAGTTTCGTGAGTGCGCCGTGGTTTTTTGGAGTCTATTCATTTTATAGCGCCATTTGGGATTATCCATCTGTTTAAAGGTTAACTGCCTTCTCACTTGTGAAATGTGCGTTTTTAACACAGCGGCGCTGTTCCATGACAAGCCATCTTGTCTCTGACATGTCAATAAAGTTTGTATTTGTCTGAGCAAAGAAGGAATAGAGTTTAAACTGCATGTGAGCAAATTAGACGATTCTGACAATTCCTATAAGGCTATCACTCTCTTCAGAGCCATGTTGATATCCTACTCCTCATGGCGACATTATGAATAAATATGCCTGGTAACAGATCTGCTGTCTGTCTGTGCATGGCCAGACAATCCACTTAATGGCCACATTGATGGGGGTCTCATCACCAGAGTGATGGAAGGAGGGGAGCTGCTAGCGTCTGGGGTTTGATTTAATGGACTGCTTGTCACGTCCCTGTCACTTTTGCTGGATAATTCTACTTCACCCTGTCAGGTGAATGTGTGTGTGTGTGTTTGTCGGTGTGTGTGTGTGTGTGTGTGTGTGTGTGTGTGTGTGCAATGATGAAAGTAACCCTACCTACCTTTACTGGAATGACAGAATATTGTAATACACTGTAATTAATTGAACAGACACATTTTTACCAGTATTTAGTCATTTGTGTATTGTCACCTGACAATTCCCAGAGAGGTAGAGACAATGGTTCCCATGGTGAGTACGCCTGACCACAAAACTCTCCTTTGGCCCAGTAAGTCTGAGAGAACTCAGAGACGTGCATTATTTGAGGAATACGGTGCCATTTCGGACGCAATGTGACACTTTTTCACATCCCTCGCACCACCTCCCTATGTTAAGCCAGCCAGCCACAGAGTGCCACAGAGCGAGGAGAAACACATGCCAAAAAGGCCCTTCTGCCACCCTCACTCTCACATCGCGACAATGATAGGATGTCATCACACAGCGATCAGCATTGTCACCCACAACATGAGCACACACACACGAAGGAACACATGTACACACACATGTCCACACATTCACACACACGCACACACACCAAGGAACACGTGTACACACACATGTACACACATCCACACACATGCACGCACACACACACACACACACACACGAAGGAACACATGTACACACACGTACACACGTCCACACACACACACACACACACACACACACACACACACACACACACACACACACACACACACCCACACACACACACACACACACCAAGGACCCACGGCTGTGAAAATCTGCACCAGCCAGACAACAGTGACAACCAAGACACCCCTGTCACTTCAGTTATTTTTACACCAGGCCTGACAACACATCAAAAAACCCTCTCGTAAGTGGAACAATATGAGACCACTGCATCAAGCATCAAGCCCATTAAACGCTATGTATGTGAAGATCTTATTATGCATGATCTGATATAACCAATTAAGTTAGAGGTGTGGTTTTATTAATGTTGCTATGTAATGGTAGTGGTACAGTATTGAGTGTGGAAATATGGAGATAATACACTGGTCCAGCTGGAAACTGCAACATCACTACACCCTGGAAAGTGATCCCTGTAAGGATGATCAGTTTGCATGGTTTGGAATGCACTACAGATAATATCTGCTCAGGCTGTGTGTGTGTGTGTGTCTGTGTGTGTGTTTGTCTGTGTGTGTGTGTGTGTGTGCGTGTGTGTGCGTGTGTGCGTGCCTTTGTGTGTGTGTGTGTGTGTGGTGTGGTCTCAGGCTGGCAGGAGAGGGGTTAAGTATCTGGCCCTGGCCGCTGTCAGGAAGCAGACAGCTGCTTTGTGATGCGCTTGATTGGCGGCCTCCGGTGCTGAAATCAGTGGCTGCGCCGTGTGATGTGTGCCATCCTGGCCATCATCTGAGGTGCAGTGCAGTTTGTCCGTGGCGTCGCACAAGGAAGCCTTGAAAATATTGCTGGCTGTCACTCAAAGGGGATGTAGTGGCTCAAACATCAACACCTGGGTTTTTTCTCTTCATAGATCTCCCGTCTTCTTCATCTGATGCTGATGCAGATACCAAAATGAGACAAAGCCTAAAAACATCTACGGTGCTTTCAGAAAGTATTCACACCCCTTGACTTTTTCCACATTTTGTTGCGTTACAGCTTGAATTTAAATCAGATTAAATTGAGTTTTTTGTCACTGACCTACACACAATACCCCATAATGACAAAGTGGAATCATGTTTTTCAATTTAATTACAAATTAAAAGCTGAAATGTCTTGAGTCAATAAATATTCAACCCCTTTGTTATGGCAAGCCTAAATAAGTTCAGCAGTAAAAATGTGCTTAACAAGTCACATGATAAGTTGCATGGACTCACTTTGTGTGCAATAATAGTGTTTAACATGATTTTCTAATGACTACCTCATCTCTGTACCCCACACATACAATTATCTGTAAGGTCCCTCAGTTGAGCAGTGAATTTCAAACACAAAGACCAGGGAGGTTTGCCTCGCAAAGAAGGGCACCTATTGGTAGATGGGTAAAAATAATAAAAAGCAGACATTGAATATCCCTTTGAGCATGGTGAAGTTGTTAATTACACTTTGGATGGTGTACCAATACACCCAGTCTCTACAAAGATACAGGCGTCCTTCTTAACTCAGTTGCCTGAGAGGAAGGAAACCGCTCAGGGATTTCACCATGAGGCCAATGGTGACTTTAAAACAGTTACATAGTTGAATGGCTGTGATAGGAGAAAACTGAGGATGGATCAACAACATTGTATTACTCCACAATACTAACCTAAATGACAGAGTTAAAATAAGGAATCCTGTACAGAATAAAAATATTCCAAAACATGCATCCTCTTTGTAACAAGGCACTAAAGTAATACTGCAAAAAATTTGGCAAAGCAATTATGTTTTTGTATTGAATACAAAGTGTTATGTTTGGGGAAAATCCAATGCAACACATTACTGAGTGCCACTCTCCATATTTTCAAGCATAGTGGTGGCTGCATCATGTTATGGGTATGCTTGTAATCATTAAGGACTGGGGAGTTTTTCAG